>NW_027439949.1:0-36573 GCF_031893055.1 Leptodactylus fuscus
TACTGACACACACATACACAGAATACTGACTGACACGCACATACACAGACTACTGACGAACACACACATACAAAGACTACTGACTGACACACACATACACAGAATACTGACTGACACACACATACACAGACTTCTGACGTACACAAACATACACAGCCTACTGACTGACACACACACACACACAGACTACTGACGTACACACACATACACAGACTACTGACTGACACACACACATACACAGACTACTGACGTACACACACATACACAGACTACTGACTGACACACACATACACAGACTACTGACTTACACACACATACACAGACTACTGACTGACACACATACACAGACTACTGACATACACACATACACAGACTACTGACGTACACACATACACAGACTACTGACATACACACATACACAGACTACTGACAGACACACACACAGACTACTGACGTACACACACATACACAGACTACTGACTGACACACACATACACAGACTACTGACGGACACACACATACACAGACTACTGACGGACACACACATACACAGACTACTGACTGACACACATACACAGACTACTGACATACACACATACACAGACTACTGACGTACACACATAAACAGACTACTGACGTACACACATACACAGACTACTGACAGACACACATACACAGACTACTGACGTACACACACATACACAGGCTACTGACTGACACACACATACATAGACTACTGACGTACACACAAACAAAGACTAATGACTGACACACATACACAGACTACTGACGTACACACATACACAGACTACTGACTGACACACACATACACAGACTACTGACTGACACACATACACAGACTACTGACATACACACATACACAGACTACTGACGTACACACATACACAGACTACTGACGTACACACATACACAGACTACTGACAGACACACACATACACAGACTACTGACGTACACACACATACACAGACTACTGACTGACACACACATACACAGACTACTGACTGACACACAGACATAGACACAGACTACTGACTGACACACACATACACAGACTACTGACGTACACACACATACACAGACTACTGACGTACACACACATACAATGACTACTGACGTGCACACACATACACAGAATACTGACGAACACACACATACACAGACTACTGACGTACACACACATGCACAGCCTACTGACTGACACACACATACACAGACTACTGACTGACACACAGAATCAGACAAAGACTACTGACTGACACACACATACACAGACTACTGACGTACACACATATACACAGGCTACTGACGTACACACACATACAATGACTACTGACGTGCACACACATACACAGAATACTGACGAACACACACATACACAGACTACTGACGTACACACACATGCACAGCCTACTGACTGACACGCACATACACAGACTACTGACGAACACACACATACAAAGACTACTGACTGACACACACATACACAGAATACTGACTGACACACACATACACAGACTACTGACGTACACACACATACACAGCCTACTGACTGACACACACATACACAGACTACTGATGTACACACACATACACAGACTACTGACTGACACACACACATACACAGACTACTGACGTACACACACATACACAGACTACTGACTGACACACACATACACAGACTACTGACTTACACAAACATACACAGACTACTGACTGACACACATACACAGACTACTGACATACACACATACACAGACTACTGACGTACACACATAGACAGACTACTGACGTACACACATACACAGACTACTGACAGACACACACATACACAGACTACTGACGTACACACACATACACAGACTACTGACTGAGACACACATACACAGACTACTGACTGACACACAGACACAGACACAGACTACTGACTGACACACACATACACAAACTACTGACGTACACACACATACACAGACTACTGACGTACACACACATACACAGACTACTGACGTACACACACATACACAGACTACTGACTGACACACAGACACAGACACAGACTACTGACTGACACACACATACACAAACTACTGACGTACACACACATACACAGACTACTGACGTACACACATACACAGACTACTGACGTACACACACATACACAGACTACTGACGTACACACACATACACAGACTACTGACTGACACACACATACAAAGACTACTGACGTACACACATACACAGACTACTGACTGACACACACATACACAGACTACTGACTGACACACACATACACAGACTACTGACTTACACACACATACACAGACTACTGACTGACACACATACAAAGACTACTGACTGACACACACATACACAGAATACTGACTGACACGCACATACACAGACTACTGACGAACACACACATACAAAGACTACTGACTGACACACACATACACAGAATACTGACTGACACACACATACACAGACTTCTGACGTACACAAACATACACAGCCTACTGACTGACACACACACACACACAGACTACTGACGTACACACACATACACAGACTACTGACTGACACACACACATACACAGACTACTGACGTACACACACATACACAGACTACTGACTGACACACACATACACAGACTACTGACTTACACACACATACACAGACTACTGACTGACACACATACACAGACTACTGACATACACACATACACAGACTACTGACGTACACACATACACAGACTACTGACATACACACATACACAGACTACTGACAGACACACACACAGACTACTGACGTACACACACATACACAGACTACTGACTGACACACACATACACAGACTACTGACGGACACACACATACACAGACTACTGACGGACACACACATACACAGACTACTGACTGACACACATACACAGACTACTGACATACACACATACACAGACTACTGACGTACACACATAAACAGACTACTGACGTACACACATACACAGACTACTGACAGACACACATACACAGACTACTGACGTACACACACATACACAGGCTACTGACTGACACACACATACATAGACTACTGACGTACACACATACAAAGACTAATGACTGACACACACATACACAGACTACTGACAGACACACATACACAGACTACTGACGTACACACACATACACAGACTACTGACTGACAAACACATAAACAGACTACTGACTGACACACAGAATCAGACAAAGACTACTGACTGACACACACATACACAGACTACTGACGTACACACACATACACAGACTACTGACGTACACACACATACAAAGACTACTGACGTACACACACATACACAGAATACTGACGAACACACACATACACAGAGTACTGACGAACACACACATACACAGACTACTGACTGACACACACATACACAGACTACTGACTGACACACACATACACAGAATACTGACTGACACACACATACACAGACTACTGACGTACACACACATACACAGACTACTGACGTACACACACATACACAGACTACTGACTGACACACACATACAAAGACTACTGACGTACACACATACACAGACTACTGACGTACACACACATACACAGACTACTGACGTACACACACATACAAAGACTACTGACGTACACACATACAGAGACTACTGACTGACACACACATACACAGACTACTGACTTACACACACATACACAGACTACTGACGTACACACACGTACACAGCCTACTGACTGACACACACATACACAGACTACTGACTGACACACACATACACAGACTACTGACGTACACACACATACACAGAATACTGACGAACACACACATACACAGACTACTGACGAACACGCACATACACAGACTACTGACTGACACACACATACACAGACTACTGACTGACACACACATACACAGACTACTGACGAACACACATACACAGACTACTGACTGACACACACATACACAGACTACTGACTTACACACACATACACAGACTACTGACTGACACACATACACAGACTACTGACGTACACACACATACACAGACTACTGACGTACACACACATACACAGACTACTGACGTACACACACATACACAGACTACTGACGGACACACACATACACAGACTACTGACTGACACACACATACACAGACTACTGACTGACACACACATACACAGACTACTGACGAACACACATACACAGACTACTGACTGACACACACATACACAGACTACTGACTTACACACACATACACAGACTACTGACTGACACACACATACACAGACTACTGACGTACACACACATACACAGACTACTGACGTACACACACATACACAGACTACTGACGTACACACACATACACAGACTACTGACGGACACACACATACACAGACTACTGACTGACACACACATACACAGACTACTGACTGACACACACATACAAAGACTACTGACGTACACACATACACAGAATACTGACGAACACACACATACACAGACTACTGACGAACACACACATACACAGACTACTGACTGACACACACATACACAGACTACTGACTGACACACACATACACAGAATACTGACGAACACACACATACACAGACTACTGACTGACACACACATACACAGAATACTGACTGACACACACATACACAGACTACTGACGTACACACATACACAGACTACTGACGTACACACACATACACAGACTACTGACGAACACACACATACACAGAATACTGACTGACACACACATACACAGACTACTGACTTACACACACATACACAGACTACTGACGAACACACACATACAAAGACTACTGACTGACACACACATACACAGAATACTGACTGACACGCACATACACAGACTACTGACGAACACACACATACAAAGACTACTGACTGACACACACATACACAGAATACTGACTGACACACACATACACAGACTACTGACGTACACACACATACACAGCCTACTGACTGACACACACATACACAGACTACTGATGTACACACACATACACAGACTACTGACTGACACACACATACACAGACTACTGATGTACACACACATACACAGACTACTGACTGACACACACATACACAGACTACTGACTTACACAAACATACACAGACTACTGACTGACACACATACACAGACTACTGACATACACACATACACAGACTACTGACGTACACACATAGACAGACTACTGACGTACACACATACACAGACTACTGACAGACACACACATACACAGACTACTGACGTACACACACATACACAGACTACTGACTGAGACACACATACACAGACTACTGACTGACACACAGACACAGATACAGACTACTGACTGACACACACATACACAGACTACTGACGTACACACACATACACAGACTACTGACGTACACACACATACACAGAATACTGACGAACACACACATACACAGACTGCTGACGAACACACACATACACAGACTACTGACTGACACACACATACATACACAGACTACTGACTGACACACACATACACAGAATACTGACTGACACACACATACACAGACTACTGACGTACACACACATACACAGACTACTGACGTACACACAGATACACAGACTACTGACTGACACACACATACAAAGACTACTGACGTACACACATACACAGACTACTGACGTACACACACATACACAGACTACTGACGTACACACACATACACAGACTACTGACTGACACACACATACAAAGACCACTGACGTACACACATACACAGATGACTGACACACACATACACAGACTACTGACTTACACACACATACACCGACTACTGACGTACACACACATACACAGCCTACTGACTGACACACACATACACAGACTACTGACTGACACACACATACACAGACTACTGTCTGACACACATATACACAGACTACTGACGTACACACACATACACAGAATACTGACGAACACACACATACACAGACTACTGACGAACACACACATACACAGACTACTGACTGACACACACATACACAGACTACTGACTGACACACACATACACAGACTACTGACGAACACACACATACACAGACTACTGACAGACACACACATACACAGACCACTGACTTACACACACATACACAGACTACTGACGAACACACACATACAAAGACTACTGACTGACACACACATACACAGAATACTGACTGACACGCACATACACAGACTACTGACGAACACACACATACAAAGACTACTGACTGACACACACATACACAGAATACTGACTGACACACACATACACAGACTACTGACGTACACAAACATACACAGCCTACTGACTGACACACACATACACAGACTACTGACGTACAAACACATACACAGACTACTGACTGACACACACACATACACAGACTACTGACGTACACACACATACACAGACTACTGACTGACACACACATACACAGACTACTGACTGACACACACACATACAAAGACTACTGACTTACACACACATACACAGACTACTGACTGACACACATACACAGACTACTGACATAAACACATACACAGACTACTGACGTACACACATACACAGACTACTGACATACACACATACACAGACTACTGACAGACACACACACAGACTACTGACGTACACACACATACACAGACTACTGACTGACACACACATACACAGACTACTGACGTACACACATACAAAGACTAATGACTGACACACACATACACAGACTACTGACAGACACACATACATAGACTACTGACGTACACACACATACACAGACTACTGACTGACACACACATACACAGACTACTGACTGACACACAGAATCAGACACAGACTACTGACTGACACACACATACACAGACTACTGACGTACACACACATACACAGACTACTGACGTACACACACATACAAAGACTACTGACGTACACACACATACACAGAATACTGACGAATACACACATACACAGACTACTGACGAACACACACATACACAAACTACTGACTGACACACACATACACAGACTACTAAATGACACACACATACACAGAATACTGACGAACACACACAAACACAGACTACTGACTGACACACATACACAGAATACTGACTGACACACACATACACAGACTACTGACGTACACACACATACACAGACTACTGACGTACACACACATACACAGACTACTGACTGACACACACATACAAAGACTACTGACGTACACACATACACAGACTACTGACGTACACACACATACACAGACTACTGACGTACACACACATACACAGACTACTGACTGACACACACATACAAAGACTACTGACGTACACACATACACAGACTACTGACTGACACACACATACACAGACTACTGACTTACACACACATACACAGACTACTGACGTACACACACGTACACAGCCTACTGACTGACACACACATACACAGACTACTGACTGACACACACATACACAGACTACTGACGTACACACACATACACAGAATACTGACGAACACACTCATACACAGACTACTGACGAACACGCACATACACAGACTACTGACTGACACACACATACACAGACTACTGACTGACACACACATACACAGACTACTGACGAACACACATACACAGACAACTGACTGACACACACATACACAGACTACTGACTTACACACACATACACAGACTACTGACTGACACACACATACACAGACTACTGACGTACACACACATACACAGACTACTGACGTACACACACATACACAGACTACTGACTTACACACACATACACAGACTACTGACTGACACACACATACACAGACTACTGACGTACACACACATACACAGACTACTGACGTACACACACATACACAGACTACTGACTGACACACACATACACAGACTACTGACGTACACACACATACACAGACTACTGACTGACACACACAGACACAGACTACTGACTGACACACACATACACAGACTACTGACGTACACACACATACACAGACTACTGACGTACACACATACACAGTCTACTGACGTACACACATACACAGACTACTGACAGACACACACATACACAGACTACTGACGTACACACACATACACAGACTACTGACTGACACACACATACACAGACTACTGACGTACACACATACACAGACTACTGACAGACACACACACAGACTACTGACGTACACACACATACACAGACTACTGACTGACACACACATACACAGACCACTGACTGACACACACATACACAGACTACTGACGTACACACACATACACAGACTACTGACTGACACACACATACACAGAATACTGACAAACACACACATACACAGACTACTGACGAAAACACACATACACAGACTACTGACTGACACACACATACACAGACTACTGACTGACACACACATACACAGACTACTGACGAACACACACATACACAGACTACTGACTGACACACATACAAAGACTACTGACTGACACACACATACACAGAATACTGACTGACACGCACATACACAGACTACTGACGAACACACACATACAAAGACTACTGACTGACACACACATACACAGAATACTGACTGACACACACATACACAGACTTCTGACGTACACAAACATACACAGCCTACTGACTGACACACACACACACACAGACTACTGACGTACACACACATACACAGACTACTGACTGACACACACACATACACAGACTACTGACGTACACACACATACACAGACTACTGACTGACACACACATACACAGACTACTGACTTACACACACATACACAGACTACTGACTGACACACATACACAGACTACTGACATACACACATACACAGACTACTGACGTACACACATACACAGACTACTGACATACACACATACACAGACTACTGACAGACACACACACAGACTACTGATGTACACACACATACACAGACTACTGACTGACACACACATACACAGACTACTGACGGACACACACATACACAGACTACTGACGGACACACACATACACAGACTACTGACTGACACACATACACAGACTACTGACATACACACATACACAGACTACTGACGTACACACATAAACAGACTACTGACGTACACACATACACAGACTACTGACAGACACACATACACAGACTACTGACGTACACACACATACACAGGCTACTGACTGACACACACATACATAGACTACTGACGTACACACATACAAAGACTAATGACTGACACACACATACACAGACTACTGACAGACACACATACACAGACTACTGACGTACACACACATACACAGACTACTGACTGACACACACATAAACAGACTACTGACTGACACACAGAATCAGACAAAGACTACTGACTGACACACACATACACAGACTACTGACGTACACACACATACACAGACTACTGACGTACACACACATACAAAGACTACTGACGTACACACACATACACAGAATACTGACGAACACACACATACACAGAGTACTGACGAACACACACATACACAGACTACTGACTGACACACACATACACAGACTACTGACTGACACACACATACACAGAATACTGACTGACACACACATACACAGACTACTGACGTACACACACATACACAGACTACTGACGTACACACACATACACAGACTACTGACTGACACACACATACAAAGACTACTGACGTACACACATACACAGACTACTGACGTACACACACATACACAGACTACTGACGTACACACACATACACAGACTACTGACTGACACACACATACACAGACCACTGACTGACACACACATACACAGACTACTGACGTACACACACATACACAGACTACTGACTGACACACACATACACAGAATACTGACAAACACACACATACACAGACTACTGACGAAAACACACATACACAGACTACTGACTGACACACACATACACAGACTACTGACTGACACACACATACACAGACTACTGACGAACACACACATACACAGACTACTGACTGACACACACATACACAGACTACTGACTTACACACACATACACAGACTACTGACTGACACACATACAAAGACTACTGACTGACACACACATACACAGAATACTGACTGACACGCACATACACAGACTACTGACGAACACACACATACAAAGACTACTGACTGACACACACATACACAGAATACTGACTGACACACACATACACAGACTTCTGACGTACACAAACATACACAGCCTACTGACTGACACACACACACACACAGACTACTGACGTACACACACATACACAGACTACTGACTGACACACACACATACACAGACTACTGACGTACACACACATACACAGACTACTGACTGACACACACATACACAGACTACTGACTTACACACACATACACAGACTACTGACTGACACACATACACAGACTACTGACATACACACATACACAGACTACTGACGTACACACATACACAGACTACTGACATACACACATACACAGACTACTGACAGACACACACACAGACTACTGACGTACACACACATACACAGACTACTGACTGACACACACATACACAGACTACTGACGGACACACACATACACAGACTACTGACGGACACACACATACACAGACTACTGACTGACACACATACACAGACTACTGACATACACACATACACAGACTACTGACGTACACACATAAACAGACTACTGACGTACACACATACACAGACTACTGACAGACACACATACACAGACTACTGACGTACACACACATACACAGGCTACTGACTGACACACACATACATAGACTACTGACGTACACACATACAAAGACTAATGACTGACACACACATACACAGACTACTGACAGACACACATACACAGACTACTGACGTACACACACATACACAGACTACTGACTGACACACACATAAACAGACTACTGACTGACACACAGAATCAGACAAAGACTACTGACTGACACACACATACACAGACTACTGACGTACACACACATACACAGACTACTGACGTACACACACATACAAAGACTACTGACGTACACACACATACACAGAATACTGACGAACACACACATACACAGAGTACTGACGAACACACACATACACAGACTACTGACTGACACACACATACACAGACTACTGACTGACACACACATACACAGAATACTGACTGACACACACATACACAGACTACTGACGTACACACACATACACAGACTACTGACGTACACACACATACACAGACTACTGACTGACACACACATACAAAGACTACTGACGTACACACATACACAGACTACTGACGTACACACACATACACAGACTACTGACGTACACACACATACACAGACTACTGACTGACACACACATACAAAGACTACTGACGTACACACATACAGAGACTACTGACTGACACACACATACACAGACTACTGACTTACACACACATACACAGACTACTGACGTACACACACGTACACAGCCTACTGACTGACACACACATACACAGACTACTGACTGACACACACATACACAGACTACTGACGTACACACACATACACAGAATACTGACGAACACACACATACACAGACTACTGACGAACACGCACATACACAGACTACTGACTGACACACACATACACAGACTACTGACTGACACACACATACACAGACTACTGACGAACACACATACACAGACTACTGACTGACACACACATACACAGACTACTGACTTACACACACATACACAGACTACTGACTGACACACATACACAGACTACTGACGTACACACACATACACAGACTACTGACGTACACACACATACACAGACTACTGACGTACACACACATACACAGACTACTGACGGACACACACATACACAGACTACTGACTGACACACACATACACAGACTACTGACTGACACACACATACACAGACTACTGACGAACACACATACACAGACTACTGACTGACACACACATACACAGACTACTGACTTACACACACATACACAGACTACTGACTGACACACACATACACAGACTACTGACGTACACACACATACACAGACTACTGACGTACACACACATACACAGACTACTGACGTACACACACATACACAGACTACTGACTGACACACACATACACAGACTACTGACGTACACACACATACACAGACTACTGACGAACACACACATACACAGACTACTGACTGACACACACATACACAGACTACTGACTGACACACACATACACAGAATACTGACGAACACACACATACACAGACTACTGACTGACACACACATACACAGAATACTGACTGACACACACATACACAGACTACTGACGTACACACATACACAGACTACTGACGTACACACACATACACAGACTACTGACGAACACACACATACACAGAATACTGACTGACACACACATACACAGACTACTGACTTACACACACATACACAGACTACTGACGAACACACACATACAAAGACTACTGACTGACACACACATACACAGAATACTGACTGACACGCACATACACAGACTACTGACGAACACACACATACAAAGACTACTGACTGACACACACATACACAGAATACTGACTGACACACACATACACAGACTACTGACGTACACACACATACACAGCCTACTGACTGACACACACATACACAGACTACTGATGTACACACACATACATAGACTACTGACTGACACACACATACACAGACTACTGATGTACACACACATACACAGACTACTGACTGACACACACATACACAGACTACTGACTTACACAAACATACACAGACTACTGACTGACACACATACACAGACTACTGACATACACACATACACAGACTACTGACGTACACACATAGACAGACTACTGACGTACACACATACACAGACTACTGACAGACACACACATACACAGACTACTGACGTACACACACATACACAGACTACTGACTGAGACACACATACACAGACTACTGACTGAAACACAGACACAGATACAGACTACTGACTGACACACACATACACAGACTACTGACGTACACACACATACACAGACTACTGACGTACACACACATACACAGAATACTGACGAACACACACATACACAGACTGCTGACGAACACACACATACACAGACTACTGACTGACACACACATACATACACAGACTACTGACTGACACACACATACACAGAATACTGACTGACACACACATACACAGACTACTGACGTACACACACATACACAGACTACTGACGTACACACAGATACACAGACTACTGACTGACACACACATACAAAGACTACTGACGTACACACATACACAGACTACTGACGTACACACACATACACAGACTACTGACGTACACACACATACACAGACTACTGACTGACACACACATACAAAGACCACTGACGTACACACATACACAGATGACTGACTGACACACACATACACAGACTACTGACTTACACACACATACACCGACTACTGACGTACACACACATACACAGCCTACTGACTGACACACACATACACAGACTACTGACTGACACACACATACACAGACTACTGTCTGACACACATATACACAGACTACTGACGTACACACACATACACAGAATACTGACGAACACACACATACACAGACTACTGACGAACACACACATACACAGACTACTGACTGACACACACATACACAGACTACTGACTGACACACACATACACAGACTACTGACGAACACACACATACACAGACTACTGACAGACACACACATACACAGACCACTGACTTACACACACATACACAGACTACTGACGAACACACACATACAAAGACTACTGACTGACACACACATACACAGAATACTGACTGACACGCACATACACAGACTACTGACGAACACACACATACAAAGACTACTGACTGACACACACATACACAGAATACTGACTGACACACACATACACAGACTACTGACGTACACAAACATACACAGCCTACTGACTGACACACACATACACAGACTACTGACGTACACACACATACACAGACTACTGACTGACACACACACATACACAGACTACTGACGTACACACACATACACAGACTACTGACTGACACACACATACACAGACTACTGACTGACACACACACATACAAAGACTACTGACTTACACACACATACACAGACTACTGACTGACACACATACACAGACTACTGACATAAACACATACACAGACTACTGACGTACACACATACACAGACTACTGACATACACACATACACAGACTACTGACTGACACACACACAGACTACTGACGTACACACACATACACAGACTACTGACTGACACACACATACACAGACTACTGACGTACACACATACAAAGACTAATGACTGACACACACATACACAGACTACTGACAGACACACATACATAGACTACTGACGTACACACACATACACAGACTACTGACTGACACACACATACACAGACTACTGACTGACACACAGAATCAGACACAGACTACTGACTGACACACACATACACAGACTACTGACGTACACACACATACACAGACTACTGACGTACACACACATACAAAGACTACTGACGTACACACACATACACAGAATACTGACGAATACACACATACACAGACTACTGACGAACACACACATACACAAACTACTGACTGACACACACATACACAGACTACTAAATGACACACACATACACAGAATACTGACGAACACACACAAACACAGACTACTGACTGACACACATACACAGAATACTGACTGACACACACATACACAGACTACTGACGTACACACACATACACAGACTACTGACGTACACACACATACACAGACTACTGACTGACACACACATACAAAGACTACTGACGTACACACATACACAGACTACTGACGTACACACACATACACAGACTACTGACGTACACACACATACAAAGACTACTGACGTACACACATACAGAGACTACTGACTGACACACACATACACAGACTACTGACTTACACACACATACACAGACTACTGACGTACACACACGTACACAGCCTACTGACTGACACACACATACACAGACTACTGACTGACACACACATACACAGACTACTGACGTACACACACATACACAGAATACTGACGAACACACACATACACAGACTACTGACGAACACGCACATACACAGACTACTGACTGACACACACATACACAGACTACTGACTGACACACACATACACAGACTACTGACGAACACACATACACAGACTACTGACTGACACACACATACACAGACTACTGACTTACACACACATACACAGACTACTGACTGACACACATACACAGACTACTGACGTACACACACATACACAGACTACTGACGTACACACACATACACAGACTACTGACGTACACACACATACACAGACTACTGACGGACACACACATACACAGACTACTGACTGACACACACATACACAGACTACTGACTGACACACACATACACAGACTACTGACGAACACACATACACAGACTACTGACTGACACACACATACACAGACTACTGACTTACACACACATACACAGACTACTGACTGACACACACATACACAGACTACTGACGTACACACACATACACAGACTACTGACGTACACACACATACACAGACTACTGACGTACACACACATACACAGACTACTGACGGACACACACATACACAGACTACTGACTGACACACACATACACAGACTACTGACTGACACACACATACAAAGACTACTGACGTACACACATACACAGAATACTGACGAACACACACATACACAGACTACTGACGAACACACACATACACAGACTACTGACTGACACACACATACACAGACTACTGACTGACACACACATACACAGAATACTGACGAACACACACATACACAGACTACTGACTGACACACACATACACAGAATACTGACTGACACACACATACACAGACTACTGACGTACACACATACACAGACTACTGACGTACACACACATACACAGACTACTGACGAACACACACATACACAGAATACTGACTGACACACACATACACAGACTACTGACTTACACACACATACACAGACTACTGACGAACACACACATACAAAGACTACTGACTGACACACACATACACAGAATACTGACTGACACGCACATACACAGACTACTGACGAACACACACATACAAAGACTACTGACTGACACACACATACACAGAATACTGACTGACACACACATACACAGACTACTGACGTACACACACATACACAGCCTACTGACTGACACACACATACACAGACTACTGATGTACACACACATACACAGACTACTGACTGACACACACATACACAGACTACTGATGTACACACACATACACAGACTACTGACTGACACACACATACACAGACTACTGACTTACACAAACATACACAGACTACTGACTGACACACATACACAGACTACTGACATACACACATACACAGACTACTGACGTACACACATAGACAGACTACTGACGTACACACATACACAGACTACTGACAGACACACACATACACAGACTACTGACGTACACACATACACAGACTACTGACAGACACACACATACACAGACTACTGACTGACACACAGACACAGATACAGACTACTGACTGACACACACATACACAGACTACTGACGTACACACACATACACAGACTACTGACGTACACACACATACACAGAATACTGACGAACACACACATACACAGACTGCTGACGAACACACACATACACAGACTACTGACTGACACACACATACATACACAGACTACTGACTGACACACACATACACAGAATACTGACTGACACACACATACACAGACTACTGACGTACACACACATACACAGACTACTGACGTACACACAGATACACAGACTACTGACTGACACACATACAAAGACTACTGACGTACACACATACACAGACTACTGACGTACACACACATACACAGACTACTGACGTACACACACATACACAGACTACTGACTGACACACACATACAAAGACCACTGACGTACACACATACACAGATGACTGACTGACACACACATACACAGACTACTGACTTACACACACATACACCGACTACTGACGTACACACACATACACAGCCTACTGACTGACACACACATACACAGACTACTGACTGACACACACATACACAGACTACTGTCTGACACACATATACACAGACTACTGACGTACACACACATACACAGAATACTGACGAACACACACATACACAGACTACTGACGAACACACACATACACAGACTACTGACTGACACACACATACACAGACTACTGACTTACACAAACATACACAGACTACTAACTGACACACATACACAGACTACTGACATACACACATACACAGACTACTGACGTACACACATAGACAGACTACTGACGTACACACATACACAGACTACTGACAGACACACACATACACAGACTACTGACGTACACACATACACAGACTACTGACAGACACACACATACACAGACTACTGACTGACACACAGACACAGATACAGACTACTGACTGACACACACATACACAGACTACTGACGTACACACACATACACAGACTACTGACGTACACACACATACACAGAATACTGACGAACACACACATACACAGACTGCTGACGAACACACACATACACAGACTACTGACTGACACACACATACATACACAGACTACTGACTGACACACACATACACAGAATACTGACTGACACACACATACACAGACTACTGACGTACACACACATACACAGACTACTGACGTACACACAGATACACAGACTACTGACTGACACACATACAAAGACTACTGACGTACACACATACACAGACTACTGACGTACACACACATACACAGACTACTGACGTACACACACATACACAGACTACTGACTGACACACACATACAAAGACCACTGACGTACACACATACACAGATGACTGACTGACACACACATACACAGACTACTGACTTACACACACATACACCGACTACTGACGTACACACACATACACAGCCTACTGACTGACACACACATACACAGACTACTGACTGACACACACATACACAGACTACTGTCTGACACACATATACACAGACTACTGACGTACACACACATACACAGAATACTGACGAACACACACATACACAGACTACTGACGAACACACACATACACAGACTACTGACTGACACACACATACACAGACTACTGACTGACACACACATACACAGACTACTGACGAACACACACATACACAGACTACTGACAGACACACACATACACAGACCACTGACTTACACACACATACACAGACTACTGACGAACACACACATACAAAGACTACTGACTGACACACACATACACAGAATACTGACTGACACGCACATACACAGACTACTGACGAACACACACATACAAAGACTACTGACTGACACACACATACACAGAATACTGACTGACACACACATACACAGACTACTGACGTACACAAACATACACAGCCTACTGACTGACACACACATACACAGACTACTGACGTACACACACATACACAGACTACTGATTGACACACACACATACACAGACTACTGACGTACACACACATACACAGACTACTGACTGACACACACATACACAGACTACTGACTGACACACACACATACAAAGATTACTGACTTACACACACATACACAGACTACTGACTGACACACATACACAGACTACTGACATAAACACATACACAGACTACTGACGTACACACATACACAGACTACTGACATACACACATACACAGACTACTGACAGACACACACACAGACTACTGACGTACACACACATACACAGACTACTGACTGACACACACATACACAGACTACTGACGTACACACATACAAAGACTAATGACTGACACACACATACACAGACTACTGACAGACACACATACATAGACTACTGACGTACACACACATACACAGACTACTGACTGACACACACATACACAGACTACTGACTGACACACAGAATCAGACACAGACTACTGACTGACACACACATACACAGACTACTGACGTACACACACATACACAGACTACTGACGTACACACACATACAAAGACTACTGACGTACACACACATACACAGAATACTGACGAATACACACATACACAGACTACTGACGAACACACACATACACAAACTACTGACTGACACACACATACACAGACTACTAAATGACACACACATACACAGAATACTGACGAACACACACAAACACAGACTACTGACTGACACACATACACAGAATACTGACTGACACACACATACACAGACTACTGACGTACACACACATACACAGACTACTGACGTACACACACATACACAGACTACTGACTGACACACACATACAAAGACTACTGACGTACACACATACACAGACTACTGACGTACACACACATACACAGACTACTGACGTACACACACATACACAGACTACTGACTGACACACACATACAAAGACTACTGACGTACACACATACACAGACTACTGACTGACACACACATACACAGACTACTGACTTACACACACATACACAGACTACTGACGTACACACACGTACACAGCCTACTGACTGACACACACATACACAGACTACTGACTGACACACACATACACAGACTACTGACGTACACACACATACACAGAATACTGACGAACACACTCATACACAGACTACTGACGAACACGCACATACACAGACTACTGACTGACACACACATACACAGACTACTGACTGACACACACATACACAGACTACTGACGAACACACATACACAGACAACTGACTGACACACACATACACAGACTACTGACTTACACACACATACACAGACTACTGACTGACACACACATACACAGACTACTGACGTACACACACATACACAGACTACTGACGTACACACACATACACAGACTACTGACTTACACACACATACACAGACTACTGACTGACACACACATACACAGACTACTGACGTACACACACATACACAGACTACTGACGTACACACACATACACAGACTACTGACTGACACACACATACACAGACTACTGACGTACACACACATACACAGACTACTGACTGACACACACAGACACAGACTACTGACTGACACACACATACACAGACTACTGACGTACACACACATACACAGACTACTGACTGAGACACACATACACAGACTACTGACTGACACACAGACACAGATACAGACTACTGACTGACACACACATACACAGACTACTGACGTACACACACATACACAGACTACTGACGTACACACACATACACAGAATACTGACGAACACACACATACACAGACTGCTGACGAACACACACATACACAGACTACTGACTGACACACACATACATACACAGACTACTGACTGACACACACATACACAGAATACTGACTGACACACACATACACAGACTACTGACGTACACACACATACACAGACTACTGACGTACACACAGATACACAGACTACTGACTGACACACACATACAAAGACTACTGACGTACACACATACACAGACTACTGACGTACACACACATACACAGACTACTGACTGACACACACATACAAAGACCACTGACGTACACACATACACAGATGACTGACTGACACACACATACACAGACTACTGACTTACACACACATACACCGACTACTGACGTACACACACATACACAGCCTACTGACTGACACACACATACACAGACTACTGACTGACACACACATACACAGACTACTGTCTGACACACATATACACAGACTACTGACGTACACACACATACACAGAATACTGACGAACACACACATACACAGACTACTGACGAACACACACATACACAGACTACTGACTGACACACACATACACAGACTACTGACTGACACACACATACACAGACTACTGACGAACACACACATACACAGACTACTGACAGACACACACATACACAGACCACTGACTTACACACACATACACAGACTACTGACGAACACACACATACAAAGACTACTGACTGACACACACATACACAGAATACTGACTGACACGCACATACACAGACTACTGACGAACATACACATACAAAGACTACTGACTGACACACACATACACAGAATACTGACTGACACACACATACACAGACTACTGACGTACACAAACATACACAGCCTACTGACTGACACACACATACACAGACTACTGACGTACACACACATACACAGACTACTGACTGACACACACACATACACAGACTACTGACGTACACACACATACACAGACTACTGACTGACACACACATACACAGACTACTGACTGACACACACACATACAAAGACTACTGACTTACACACACATACACAGACTACTGACTGACACACATACACAGACTACTGACATAAACACATACACAGACTACTGACGTACACACATACACAGACTACTGACATACACACATACACAGACTACTGACAGACACACACACAGACTACTGACGTACACACACATACACAGACTACTGACTGACACACACATACACAGACTACTGACGTACACACATACAAAGACTAATGACTGACACACACATACACAGACTACTGACAGACACACATACATAGACTACTGACGTACACACACATACACAGACTACTGACTGACACACACATACACAGACTACTGACTGACACACAGAATCAGACACAGACTACTGACTGACACACACATACACAGACTACTGACGTACACACACATACACAGACTACTGACGTACACACACATACAAAGACTACTGACGTACACACACATACACAGAATACTGACGAATACACACATACACAGACTACTGACGAACACACACATACACAAACTACTGACTGACACACACATACACAGACTACTAAATGACACACACATACACAGAATACTGACGAACACACACAAACACAGACTACTGACTGACACACATACACAGAATACTGACTGACACACACATACACAGACTACTGACGTACACACACATACACAGACTACTGACGTACACACACATACACAGACTACTGACTGACACACACATACAAAGACTACTGACGTACACACATACACAGACTACTGACGTACACACACATACACAGACTACTGACGTACACACACATACAAAGACTACTGACGTACACACATACAGAGACTACTGACTGACACACACATACACAGACTACTGACTTACACACACATACACAGACTACTGACGTACACACACGTACACAGCCTACTGACTGACACACACATACACAGACTACTGACTGACACACACATACACAGACTACTGACGTACACACACATACACAGAATACTGACGAACACACACATACACAGACTACTGACGAACACGCACATACACAGACTACTGACTGACACACACATACACAGACTACTGACTGACACACACATACACAGACTACTGACGAACACACATACACAGACTACTGACTGACACACACATACACAGACTACTGACTTACACACACATACACAGACTACTGACTGACACACATACACAGACTACTGACGTACACACACATACACAGACTACTGACGTACACACACATACACAGACTACTGACGTACACACACATACACAGACTACTGACGGACACACACATACACAGACTACTGACTGACACACACATACACAGACTACTGACTGACACACACATACACAGACTACTGACGAACACACATACACAGACTACTGACTGACACACACATACACAGACTACTGACTTACACACACATACACAGACTACTGACTGACACACACATACACAGACTACTGACGTACACACACATACACAGACTACTGACGTACACACACATACACAGACTACTGACGTACACACACATACACAGACTACTGACGGACACACACATACACAGACTACTGACTGACACACACATACACAGACTACTGACTGACACACACATACAAAGACTACTGACGTACACACATACACAGAATACTGACGAACACACACATACACAGACTACTGACGAACACACACATACACAGACTACTGACTGACACACACATACACAGACTACTGACTGACACACACATACACAGAATACTGACGAACACACACATACACAGACTACTGACTGACACACACATACACAGAATACTGACTGACACACACATACACAGACTACTGACTTACACACACATACACAGACTACTGACGAACACACACATACAAAGACTACTGACTGACACACACATACACAGAATACTGACTGACACGCACATACACAGACTACTGACGAACACACACATACAAAGACTACTGACTGACACACACATACACAGAATACTGACTGACACACACATACACAGACTACTGACGTACACACACATACACAGCCTACTGACTGACACACACATACACAGACTACTGATGTACACACACATACACAGACTACTGACTGACACACACATACACAGACTACTGATGTACACACACATACACAGACTACTGACTGACACACACATACACAGACTACTGACTTACACAAACATACACAGACTACTGACTGACACACATACACAGACTACTGACATACACACATACACAGACTACTGACGTACACACATAGACAGACTACTGACGTACACACATACACAGACTACTGACAGACACACACATACACAGACTACTGACGTACACACACATACACAGACTACTGACTGAGACACACATACACAGACTACTGACTGACACACAGACACAGATACAGACTACTGACTGACACACACATACACAGACTACTGACGTACACACACATACACAGACTACTGACGTACACACACATACACAGAATACTGACGAACACACACATACACAGACTGCTGACGAACACACACATACACAGACTACTGACTGACACACACATACATACACAGACTACTGACTGACACACACATACACAGAATACTGACTGACACACACATACACAGACTACTGACGTACACACACATACACAGACTACTGACGTACACACAGATACACAGACTACTGACTGACACACACATACAAAGACTACTGACGTACACACATACACAGACTACTGACGTACACACACATACACAGACTACTGACGTACACACACATACACAGACTACTGACTGACACACACATACAAAGACCACTGACGTACACACATACACAGATGACTGACTGACACACACATACACAGACTACTGACTTACACACACATACACCGACTACTGACGTACACACACATACACAGCCTACTGACTGACACACACATACACAGACTACTGACTGACACACACATACACAGACTACTGTCTGACACACATATACACAGACTACTGACGTACACACACATACACAGAATACTGACGAACACACACATACACAGACTACTGACGAACACACACATACACAGACTACTGACTGACACACACATACACAGACTACTGACTGACACACACATACACAGACTACTGACGAACACACACATACACAGACTACTGACAGACACACACATACACAGACCACTGACTTACACACACATACACAGACTACTGACGAACACACACATACAAAGACTACTGACTGACACACACATACACAGAATACTGACTGACACGCACATACACAGACTACTGACGAACACACACATACAAAGACTACTGACTGACACACACATACACAGAATACTGACTGACACACACATACACAGACTACTGACGTACACAAACATACACAGCCTACTGACTGACACACACATACACAGACTACTGACGTACACACACATACACAGACTACTGACTGACACACACACATACACAGACTACTGACGTACACACACATACACAGACTACTGACTGACACACACATACACAGACTACTGACTGACACACACACATACAAAGACTACTGACTTACACACACATACACAGACTACTGACTGACACACATACACAGACTACTGACATAAACACATACACAGACTACTGACGTACACACATACACAGACTACTGACATACACACATACACAGACTACTGACAGACACACACACAGACTACTGACGTACACACACATACACAGACTACTGACTGACACACACATACACAGACTACTGACGTACACACATACAAAGACTAATGACTGACACACACATACACAGACTACTGACAGACACACATACATAGACTACTGACGTACACACACATACACAGACTACTGACTGACACACACATACACAGACTACTGACTGACACACAGAATCAGACACAGACTACTGACTGACACACACATACACAGACTACTGACGTACACACACATACACAGACTACTGACATACACACACATACAAAGACTACTGACGTACACACACATACACAGAATACTGACGAATACACACATACACAGACTACTGACGAACACACACATACACAAACTACTGACTGACACACACATACACAGACTACTAAATGACACACACATACACAGAATACTGACGAACACACACAAACACAGACTACTGACTGACACACATACACAGAATACTGACTGACACACACATACACAGACTACTGACGTACACACACATACACAGACTACTGACGTACACACACATACACAGACTACTGACTGACACACACATACAAAGACTACTGACGTACACACATACACAGACTACTGACGTACACACACATACACAGACTACTGACGTACACACACATACACAGACTACTGACTGACACACACATACAAAGACTACTGACGTACACACATACACAGACTACTGACTGACACACACATACACAGACTACTGACTTACACACACATACACAGACTACTGACGTACACACACGTACACAGCCTACTGACTGACACACACATACACAGACTACTGACTGACACACACATACACAGACTACTGACGTACACACACATACACAGAATACTGACGAACACACTCATACACAGACTACTGACGAACACGCACATACACAGACTACTGACTGACACACACATACACAGACTACTGACTGACACACACATACACAGACTACTGACGAACACACATACACAGACAACTGACTGACACACACATACACAGACTACTGACTTACACACACATACACAGACTACTGACTGACACACACATACACAGACTACTGACGTACACACACATACACAGACTACTGACGTACACACACATACACAGACTACTGACTTACACACACATACACAGACTACTGACTGACACATACATACACAGACTACTGACGTACACACACATACACAGACTACTGACGTACACACACATACACAGACTACTGACTGACACACACATACACAGACTG
Source organism: Leptodactylus fuscus (assembly GCF_031893055.1). Lineage (NCBI taxonomy): Eukaryota > Metazoa > Chordata > Amphibia > Anura > Leptodactylidae > Leptodactylus > Leptodactylus fuscus. Next base: position 26,834 of record NW_027439949.1, read on the forward strand.
CTGACGTACACACACATACACAGACTACTGACTGACACACACAGACACAGACTACTGACTGACACACACATACACAGACTACTGACGTACACACACATACACAGACTACTGACGTACACACATACACAGTCTACTGACGTACACACATACACAGACTACTGACAGACACACACATACACAGACTACTGACGTACACACACATACACAGACTACTGACTGACACACACATACACAGACTACTGACGTACACACATACACAGACTACTGACAGACACACACACAGACTACTGACGTACACACACATACACAGACTACTGACTGACACACACATACACAGACCACTGACTGACACACACATACACAGACTACTGACGTACACACACATACACAGACTACTGACTGACACACACATACACAGAATACTGACAAACACACACATACACAGACTACTGACGAAAACACACATACACAGACTACTGACTGACACACACATACACAGACTACTGACTGACACACACATACACAGACTACTGACGAACACACACATACACAGACTACTGACTGACACACACATACACAGACTACTGATGTACACACACATACACAGACTACTGACTGACACACATACAAAGACTACTGACTGACACACACATACACAGAATACTGACTGACACGCACATACACAGACTACTGACGAACACACACATACAAAGACTACTGACTGACACACACATACACAGAATACTGACTGACACACACATACACAGACTTCTGACGTACACAAACATACACAGCCTACTGACTGACACACACACACACACAGACTACTGACGTACACACACATACACAGACTACTGACTGACACACACACATACACAGACTACTGACGTACACACACATACACAGACTACTGACTGACACACACATACACAGACTACTGACTTACACACACATACACAGACTACTGACTGACACACATACACAGACTACTGACATACACACATACACAGACTACTGACGTACACACATACACAGACTACTGACATACACACATACACAGACTACTGACAGACACACACACAGACTACTGACGTACACACACATACACAGACTACTGACTGACACACACATACACAGACTACTGACGGACACACACATACACAGACTACTGACGGACACACACATACACAGACTACTGACTGACACACATACACAGACTACTGACATACACACATACACAGACTACTGACGTACACACATAAACAGACTACTGACGTACACACATACACAGACTACTGACAGACACACATACACAGACTACTGACGTACACACACATACACAGGCTACTGACTGACACACACATACATAGACTACTGACGTACACACATACAAAGACTAATGACTGACACACACATACACAGACTACTGACAGACACACATACACAGACTACTGACGTACACACACATACACAGACTACTTCCTGACACACACATAAACAGACTACTGACTGACACACAGAATCAGACAAAGACTACTGACTGACACACACATACACAGACTACTGACGTACACACACATACACAGACTACTGACGTACACACACATACAAAGACTACTGACGTACACACACATACACAGAATACTGACGAACACACACATACACAGAGTACTGACGAACACACACATACACAGACTACTGACTGACACACACATACACAGACTACTGACTGACACACACATACACAGAATACTGACTGACACACACATACACAGACTACTGACGTACACACACATACACAGACTACTGACGTACACACACATACACAGACTACTGACTGACACACACATACAAAGACTACTAACGTACACACATACACAGACTACTGACGTACACACACATACACAGACTACTGACGTACACACACATACACAGACTACTGACTGACACACACATACACAGACCACTGACTGACACACACATACACAGACTACTGACGTACACACACATACACAGACTACTGACTGACACACACATACACAGAATACTGACAAACACACACATACACAGACTACTGACGAAAACACACATACACAGACTACTGACTGACACACACATACACAGACTACTGACTGACACACACATACACAGACTACTGACGAACACACACATACACAGACTACTTACTGACACACACATACACAGACTACTGACTTACACACACATACACAGACTACTGACTGACACACATACAAAGACTACTGACTGACACACACATACACAGAATACTGACTGACACGCACATACACAGACTACTGACGAACACACACATACAAAGACTACTGACTGACACACACATACACAGAATACTGACTGACACACACATACACAGACTTCTGACGTACACAAACATACACAGCCTACTGACTGACACACACACACACACAGACTACTGACGTACACACACATACACAGACTACTGACTGACACACACACATACACAGACTACTGACGTACACACACATACACAGACTACTGACTGACACACACATACACAGACTACTGACTTACACACACATACACAGACTACTGACTGACACACATACACAGACTACTGACATACACACATACACAGACTACTGACGTACACACATACACAGACTACTGACATACACACATACACAGACTACTGACAGACACACACACAGACTACTGACGTACACACACATACACAGACTACTGACTGACACACACATACACAGACTACTGACGGACACACACATACACAGACTACTGACGGACACACACATACACAGACTACTGACTGACACACATACACAGACTACTGACATACACACATACACAGACTACTGACGTACACACATAAACAGACTACTGACGTACACACATACACAGACTACTGACAGACACACATACACAGACTACTGACGTACACACACATACACAGGCTACTGACTGACACACACATACATAGACTACTGACGTACACACATACAAAGACTAATGACTGACACACACATACACAGACTACTGACAGACACACATACACAGACTACTGACGTACACACACATACACAGACTACTGACTGACACACACATAAACAGACTACTGACTGACACACAGAATCAGACAAAGACTACTGACTGACACACACATACACAGACTACTGACGTACACACACATACACAGACTACTGACGTACACACACATACAAAGACTACTGACGTACACACACATACACAGAATACTGACGAACACACACATACACAGAGTACTGACGAACACACACATACACAGACTACTGACTGACACACACATACACAGACTACTGACTGACACACACATACACAGAATACTGACTGACACACACATACACAGACTACTGACGTACACACACATACACAGACTACTGACGTACACACACATACACAGACTACTGACTGACACACACATACAAAGACTACTGACGTACACACATACACAGACTACTGACGTACACACACATACACAGACTACTGACGTACACACACATACACAGACTACTGACGTACACACACATACACAGACTACTGACTGACACACACATAAACAGACTACTGACTGACACACAGAATCAGACAAAGACTACTGACTGACACACACATACAAAGACTACTGACGTACACACATACAGAGACTACTGACTGACACACACATACACAGACTACTGACTTACACACACATACACAGACTACTGACGTACACACACGTACACAGCCTACTGACTGACACACACATACACAGACTACTGACTGACACACACATACACAGACTACTGACGTACACACACATACACAGAATACTGACGAACACACACATACACAGACTACTGACGAACACGCACATACACAGACTACTGACTGACACACACATACACAGACTACTGACTGACACACACATACACAGACTACTGACGAACACACATACACAGACTACTGACTGACACACACATACACAGACTACTGACTTACACACACATACACAGACTACTGACTGACACACATACACAGACTACTGACGTACACACACATACACAGACTACTGACGTACACACACATACACAGACTACTGACGTACACACACATACACAGACTACTGACGGACACACACATACACAGACTACTGACTGACACACACATACACAGACTACTGACTGACACACACATACACAGACTACTGACGAACACACATACACAGACTACTGACTGACACACACATACACAGACTACTGACTTACACACACATACACAGACTACTGACTGACACACACATACACAGACTACTGACGTACACACACATACACAGACTACTGACGTACACACACATACACAGACTACTGACGTACACACACATACACAGACTACTGACTGACACACACATACACAGACTACTGACGTACACACACATACACAGACTACTGACGAACACACACATACACAGACTACTGACTGACACACATACACAGACTACTGACTGACACACACATACACAGAATACTGACGAACACACACATACACAGACTACTGACTGACACACACATACACAGAATACTGACTGACACACACATACACAGACTACTGACGTACACACATACACAGACTACTGACGTACACACACATACACAGACTACTGACGAACACACACATACACAGAATACTGACTGACACACACATACACAGACTACTGACTTACACACACATACACAGACTACTGACGAACACACACATACAAAGACTACTGACTGACACACACATACACAGAATACTGACTGACACGCACATACACAGACTACTGACGAACACACACATACAAAGACTACTGACTGACACACACATACACAGAATACTGACTGACACACACATACACAGACTACTGACGTACACACACATACACAGCCTACTGACTGACACACACATACACAGACTACTGATGTACACACACATACACAGACTACTGACTGACACACACATACACAGACTACTGATGTACACACACATACACAGACTACTGACTGACACACACATACACAGACTACTGACTTACACAAACATACACAGACTACTGACTGACACACATACACAGACTACTGACATACACACATACACAGACTACTGACGTACACACATAGACAGACTACTGACGTACACACATACACAGACTACTGACAGACACACACATACACAGACTACTGACGTACACACACATACACAGACTACTGACTGAGACACACATACACAGACTACTGACTGACACACAGACACAGATACAGACTACTGACTGACACACACATACACAGACTACTGACGTACACACACATACACAGACTACTGACGTACACACACATACACAGAATACTGACGAACACACACATACACAGACTGCTGACGAACACACACATACACAGACTACTGACTGACACACACATACATACACAGACTACTGACTGACACACACATACACAGAATACTGACTGACACACACATACACAGACTACTGACGTACACACACATACACAGACTACTGACGTACACACAGATACACAGACTACTGACTGACACACACATACAAAGACTACTGACGTACACACATACACAGACTACTGACGTACACACACATACACAGACTACTGACGTACACACACATACACAGACTACTGACTGACACACACATACAAAGACCACTGACGTACACACATACACAGATGACTGACTGACACACACATACACAGACTACTGACTTACACACACATACACCGACTACTGACGTACACACACATACACAGCCTACTGACTGACACACACATACACAGACTACTGACTGACACACACATACACAGACTACTGTCTGACACACATATACACAGACTACTGACGTACACACACATACACAGAATACTGACGAACACACACATACACAGACTACTGACGAACACACACATACACAGACTACTGACTGACACACACATACACAGACTACTGACTGACACACACATACACAGACTACTGACGAACACACACATACACAGACTACTGACAGACACACACATACACAGACCACTGACTTACACACACATACACAGACTACTGACGAACACACACATACAAAGACTACTGACTGACACACACATACACAGAATACTGACTGACACGCACATACACAGACTACTGACGAACACACACATACAAAGACTACTGACTGACACACACATACACAGAATACTGACTGACACACACATACACAGACTACTGACGTACACAAACATACACAGCCTACTGACTGACACACACATACACAGACTACTGACGTACACACACATACACAGACTACTGACTGACACACACACATACACAGACTACTGACGTACACACACATACACAGACTACTGACTGACACACACATACACAGACTACTGACTGACACACACACATACAAAGACTACTGACTTACACACACATACACAGACTACTGACTGACACACATACACAGACTACTGACATAAACACATACACAGACTACTGACGTACACACATACACAGACTACTGACATACACACATACACAGACTACTGACAGACACACACACAGACTACTGACGTACACACACATACACAGACTACTGACTGACACACACATACACAGACTACTGACGTACACACATACAAAGACTAATGACTGACACACACATACACAGACTACTGACAGACACACATACATAGACTACTGACGTACACACACATACACAGACTACTGACTGACACACACATACACAGACTACTGACTGACACACAGAATCAGACACAGACTACTGACTGACACACACATACACAGACTACTGACGTACACACACATACACAGACTACTGACGTACACACACATACAAAGACTACTGACGTACACACACATACACAGAATACTGACGAATACACACATACACAGACTACTGACGAACACACACATACACAAACTACTGACTGACACACACATACACAGACTACTAAATGACACACACATACACAGAATACTGACGAACACACACAAACACAGACTACTGACTGACACACATACACAGAATACTGACTGACACACACATACACAGACTACTGACGTACACACACATACACAGACTACTGACGTACACACACATACACAGACTACTGACTGACACACACATACAAAGCCTACTGACGTACACACATACACAGACTACTGACGTACACACACATACACAGACTACTGACGTACACACACATACACAGACTACTGACTGACACATACATACAAAGACTACTGACGTACACACATACACAGACTACTGACTGACACACACATACACAGACTACTGACTTACACACACATACACAGACTACTGACGTACACACACGTACACAGCCTACTGACTGACACACACATACACAGACTACTGACTGACACACACATACACAGACTACTGACGTACACACACATACACAGAATACTGACGAACACACTCATACACAGACTACTGACGAACACGCACATACACAGACTACTGACTGACACACACATACACAGACTACTGACTGACACACACATACACAGACTACTGACGAACACACATACACAGACAACTGACTGACACACACATACACAGACTACTGACTTACACACACATACACAGACTACTGACTGACACACACATACACAGACTACTGACGTACACACACATACACAGACTACTGACGTACACACACATACACAGACTACTGACTGACACACACATACACAGACTACTGACGTACACACACATACACAGACTACTGACTGACACACACATACACAGACCACTGACTGACACACACATACACAGACTACTGACGTACACACACATACACAGACTACTGACTGACACACACATACACAGAATACTGACAAACACACACATACACAGACTAATGACGAAAACACACATACACAGACTACTGACTGACACACACATACACAGACTACTGACTGACACACACATACACAGACTACTGACGAACACACACATACACAGACTACTGACTGACACACACATACAAAGACTACTGACTTACACACACATACACAGACTACTGACTGACACACATACAAAGACTACTGACTGACACACACATACACAGAATACTGACTGACACGCACATACACAGACTACTGACGAACACACACATACAAAGACTACTGACTGACACACACATACACAGAATACTGACTGACACACACATACACAGACTTCTGACGTACACAAACATACACAGCCTACTGACTGACACACACACACACACACAGACTACTGACGTACACACACATACACAGACTACTGACTGACACACACACATACACAGACTACTGACGTACACACACATACACAGACTACTGACTGACACACACATACACAGACTACTGACTTACACACACATACACAGACTACTGACTGACACACATACACAGACTACTGACATACACACATACACAGACTACTGACGTACACACATACACAGACTACTGACATACACACATACACAGACTACTGACAGACACACACACAGACTACTGACGTACACACACATACACAGACTACTGACTGACACACACATACACAGACTACTGACGGACACACACATACACAGACTACTGACGGACACACACATACACAGACTACTGACTGACACACATACACAGACTACTGACATACACACATACACAGACTACTGACGTACACACATAAACAGACTACTGACGTACACACATACACAGACTACTGACAGACACACATACACAGACTACTGACGTACACACACATACACAGGCTACTGACTGACACACACATACACAGACTACTGACGTACACACACATACACAGACTACTGACTGACACACACATACACAGACTACTGATGTACACACACATACACAGACTACTGACTGACACACACATACACAGACTACTGACTTACACAAACATACACAGACTACTGACTGACACACATACACAGACTACTGACATACACACATACACAGACTACTGACGTACACACATAGACAGACTACTGACGTACACACATACACAGACTACTGACAGACACACACATACACAGACTACTGACGTACACACACATACACAGACTACTGACTGAGACACACATACACAGACTACTGACTGACACACAGACACAGATACAGACTACTGACTGACACACACATACACAGACTACTGACGTACACACACATACACAGACTACTGACGTACACACACATACACAGAATACTGACGAACACACACATACACAGACTGCTGACGAACACACACATACACAGACTACTGACTGACACACACATACATACACAGACTACTGACTGACACACACATACACAGAATACTGACTGACACACACATACACAGACTACTGACGTACACACACATACACAGACTACTGACGTACACACAGATACACAGACTACTGACTGACACACACATACAAAGACTACTGACGTACACACATACACAGACTACTGACGTACACACACATACACAGACTACTGACGTACACACACATACACAGACTACTGACTGACACACACATACAAAGACCACTGACGTACACACATACACAGATGACTGACTGACACACACATACACAGACTACTGACTTACACACACA
>NW_027439950.1:0-36539 GCF_031893055.1 Leptodactylus fuscus
TAGTTATATTCTTGTACATAGGAGCAGTATTATAGTAGTTATATTCTTGTACATAGGAGTAGTATTATAGTAGTTATATTCTTGTACATAGGAGTAGTATTATAGTAGTTATATTCTTCTACATAGGAGTAGTATTATAGTAGTTATATTCTTGTACATAGGAGTAGTACTATAGTAGTTATATTCTTGTACATAGGAGTAGTATTATAGTAGTTATATTCTAGTACAAAGGAGTAGTATTATAGTAGTTATATTCTTGTACATAGGAGGTAAGAATTATAGTAGTTATATTCTTGTACATAGGAGTAGTATTATAGTAGTTATATTCTTCTACATAGGAGTAGTATTATAGTAGTTATATTCTTGTACATAGGAATAGTATTAGTTATATTCTTGTACATAGGAGTAGTATTATATTAGTTATATTCTTGTACATAGGAGTAGCATTATAGTAGTTATATTCTTGTACATAGGATTAGTATTAGTTATATTCTTGTACATAGGAGTAGTATTATAGTAGTTATATTCTTGTACATAGGAGCAGTATTATAGTAGTTATATTCTTGTACATGGGAGTAGTATTATATTAGTTATATTCTTGTACATAGGATTAGTATTAGTTATATTCTTGTATATAGGAGGTAGTATTATAGTAGTTATATTCTTGCACATAGGAGTAGTATTATATTAGTTATATTCCTGAACATTGGAGTAGCATTATAGTAGTTATATTCTTGTACATAGGAATAGTATTAGTTATATTCTTGTACATAGGAGTAGTATTATAGTAGTTATATTCTTGTACATAGGAGGTAGTATTATAGTAGTTATATTCTTGTACATAGGAGTAGTATTATAGTAGTTATATTCTTGTACATAGGAGTAGTATTATTGTAGTTAAATTCTTGTACATAGGAGGTTGTATTATAGTAGTTATATTCTTGTACATAGGAGTAGTATTATAGTAGTTATATTCTTGTACATAGGAGTAGTATTATATTAGTTATATTCTTGTACATAGGAGTAGCATTATAGTAGTTATATTCTTGTACATAGGATTAGTATTAGTTATATTCTTGTATATAGGAGGTAGTATTATAGTAGTTATATTCTTGCACATAGGAGTAGTATTATATTAGTTATATTCCTGAACATTGGAGTAGCATTATAGTAGTTATATTCTTGTACATAGGAATAGTATTAGTTATATTCTTGTACATAGGAGTAGTATTATAGTAGTTATATTCTTGTACATAGGAGCAGTATTATAGTAGTTATATTTTTGTACATAGGAGGTAGTATTATAGTAGTTATATTCTTGTACATAGGAGTAGTATTATATTAGTTATATTCTTGTACATAGGAGTAGCATTATAGTAGTTATATTCTTGTACATAGGATTAGTATTAGTTATATTCTTGTACATAGGAGTAGTATTATATTAGTTATACTCTTGTACATAGGATTAGTATTAGTTATATTCTTGTATATAGGAGGTAGTATTATAGTAGATATATTCTTGTACATAGGAGTAGTATTATAGTAGTTATATTCTTGCACATAGGAGTAGTATTATATTAGTTATATTCTTGAACATTGGAGTAGCATTATAGTAGTTATATTCTTGTACATAGGATTAGTATTAGTTATATTCTTGTACATAGGAGTAGTATTATAGTAGTTATATTCTAGTACATAGGAGGTAGTATTATAGTAGTTATATTCTTGTACATAGGAGTAGTATTAAAGTAGTTATATTCTTGTACATAGGAGTAGTATTATAGTAGTTATATTCTTGTACAAAGAAGTAGTATTATAGTAGTTATATTCTTGTATATATGAATAGTATTATAGTAGTTATATTCTTTTGCATAGGAGCAGTATTATAGTAGTAATATTCTTGTACATAGGAGGTAGTATTATAGTAGTTATATTCTAGTACAAATGAGTAGTATTTATAGTAGTTATATTCTAGTACAAAGGAGTAGTATTATAGTAGTTATATTCTTATACGTAGGAGTAGTATTATAGTAGTTATATTCTAGTACATAGGAGTAGTATTATAGTAGTTATATTCTTGTACATAGGAGTACCTATGTACAAGAATATAACTGCTATAATACTACCTCCTATGTACAAGAATATAACTGCTATAATACTACCTCCTATGTACAAGAATATATCTACTATAATACTACTCCTATGAACAAGAATATAACTGCTATAATACTGCTCCTATGTACAAGAATATAACTACTATAATTCTACTCCTATGTACAAGAATATAACTACTATAATACTGCCCCTATGTACAAGAATATAACTACTATAATACTGCCCCCTATGTACAAGAATATAACTACTATAATACTACCTCCTATGTACAAGAATATAACTACTATAATACTACCCCCTATGTACAAGAATATAACTACAATAATACAACTCCTATGTACAAGAATATAACTACTATAATACTACTCCTATGTACAAGAATATAACTACTATAATACTACTCCTATGTACAAGAATATAACTACTATAATACTACTCCTATGTACAAGAATATAACTACTATAATACTACTCCTATGTACAAGACTATAACTACTATAATACTACTCCTATGTACAAGAATATAACTACTATAATACTACTCCTATGTACAAGAATATAACTACTATAATACTACTCCTATGTACAAGAATATAACTACTATAATACTACTCCTATGTACAAGAATATAACTACTATAATACTACTCCTATGTACAAGAATATAACTACTATAATACTACTCCTATGTACAAGAATATAACTACTATAATACTACTCCTATGTACAAGAATATAACTACTATAATACTACTCCTATGTACAAGAATATAACTACTATAATACTACCTCCTATGTACAAGAATATAACTACTATAATACTACTCCTATGTACAAGAATATAACTACTATAATACTACTCCTATGTACAAGAATATAACTACTATAATACTACTCCTATGTACAAGAATATAACTACTATAATACTACTCCTATGTACAAGAATATAACTACTATAATACTACTCCTATGTACAAGAATATAACTACTATAATACTACCTCCTATGTACAAGAATATAACTACTATAATACTACTCCTATGTACAAGAATATAACTACTATAATACTGCCCCTATGTACAAGAATATAACTACTATAATACTGCTCCTATGTACAAGAATATAGCTACTATAATACTACCTCCTATGTACAAGAATATAACTACTATAATACTACCTCCTATATACAAGAATATAACTACTATAATACTACCTCCTATGTACAAGAATATAACTACTATAATACTACTCCTATGTACAAGAATATAACTACTATAATACTACTCCTATGTACAAGAATATAACTACTATAATACTACTCCTATGTACAAGAATATAACTACTATAATACTACTCCTATGTACAAGAATATAACTACTATAATACTGCCCCTATGTACAAGAATATAACTACTATAATACTACTCCTATGTACAAGAATATAACTACTATAATACTGCCCCTATGTACAAGAATATAACTACTATAATACTGCTCCTATGTACAAGAATATAACTACTATAATACTACCTCCTATGTACAAGAATATAACTACTATAATACTACCTCCTATATACAAGAATATAACTACTATAATACTACCTCCTATGTACAAGAATATAACTACTATAATACTACTCCTATGTACAAGAATATAACTACTATAATACTACGTCCTATGTACTAGATTATAACTACTATAATACTACTCCTATGTACAAGAATATAACTACTATAATACTACTCCTATGTACAAGAATATAACTACTATAATACTACTCCTATGTACAAGAATATAACTACTATAATACTGCTCCTATATACAAGAATATAAATAGTATAATACTACCTCTTATGTACAAGAATATAACTTACTATAATACTGCCTACTATGTACAAGAATATAACTACTATAATACTACTCCTATGTACAAGAATATAACTACTATACTACTACCTCCTATATACAAGAATATAACCACTATAATACTACCTCCTATGTACAAGAATATAACTACTATAATACTACTCCTATGTACAAGAATATAACTACTATAATACTACTCCTATGTACAAGAATATAACTACTATAATAATGCTCCTATGTACAAGAATATAACTACTATAATACTACTCCTATGTACAAGAATATAACTACTATAATACTGCTCCTATGTACAAGAATATAACTACTATACTACTACCTCCTATGTACAAGAATATAACTACTATAATACTACTCCTATGTACAAGAATATAAATAGTATAATACTACCTCTTATGTACAAGAATATAACTTACTATAATACTGCCTACTATGTACAAGAATATAACTACTATAATACTACTCCTATGTACAAGAATATAACTACTATACTACTACCTCCTATGTACAAGAATATAACTACTATAATACTACTCCTATGTACAAGAATATAAATAGTATAATACTACCTCTTATGTACAAGAATATAACTTACTATAATACTGCCTACTATGTGCAAGAATATAACTATTACTAATACTTTCCCATAGTGCTGTTTTGTAAAGTGTTGTTGTATCTTGAAGGCTCCTCTTCTCCACTTCTAGAGTCACCACAGGACATGCAGAGCGCAGGCACTTACTGTCTCAGGTCTCGCGCTGTTTGGTTCGCCTTCCAAGGACATCCCTGCAGAGCGTCAGTCACCGCAAGAAACTGTGAATTGTCCCATCTAGAGGTAGAAATATTGATACGAGATCTGTTTATGGAGATGTTCATGTAGGAGACAGTACAGATACATAGTCTACAGTGAAATACAAGTCCATAGTATATAATAATGTACATAGTGTAATAACATCCCCTCACTGTATAATAACATCTCCTCACTGTATATACTGTATAATAACATCCCCTCACTGTATATACTGTATAATAACATCCCCTTACTGTATAATAACATCCCCTCACTGTATATACTGTATAATGACATCCCCTCACTGTATATACTGTATAATAACATCCCCTCACTGTATATACCGTATAATAACATCCCCTCACTGTATATACTGTATAATGACACTCCCCTCACTGTATAATAACATCCCCTCACTGTATATACTGTATAATGACATCCCCTCACTGTATATACTGTATAATAACATCCCCTCACTGTATATACTGTATAATAACATCCCCTCACTGTATATACTGTATAATGACACTCCCCTCACTGTATAATAACATCCCCTCACTGTATATACTGTATAATGACATCCCCTCACTGTATATACTGTATAATAACATCCCCTCACTGTATATACTGTATAATAACATCCCCTCACTGTATATACTGTATAATGACACTCCCCTCACTGTATAATAACATCCCCTCACTGTATATACTGTATAATAACATCCCCTCACTGTATATACTGTATAATAACATCCCCTCACTGTATATACTGTATAATAACATCCCCTCACTGTATATACTGTATAATGACATCTCATCACTGTATATACTGTATAATAACATCCCCTCACTGTATATACTGTATAATAACATCCCCTCACTGTATATACTGTATAATAACATCCCCTCACTGTATATACTGTATAATAACATCCCCTCACTGTATATACTGTATAATGACATCTCCTCACTGTATATACTGTATAATGACATCTCATCACTGTATATACTGTATAATAACATCCCGTCACTGTATATACTGTATAATAACATCCCCTCACTGTATATACTGTATAATAACATCCCCTCACTGTATATACTGTATAATGACATCTCATCACTGTATATACTGTATAATAACATCCCCTCACTGTATATACTGTATAATGACATCTCCTCACTGTATATACTGTATAATGACATCTCATCACTGTATATACTGTATAATAACATCCCGTCACTGTATATACTGTATAATAACATCCCCTCACTGTATATACTGTATAATAACATCCCCTCACTGTATATACTGTATAATAACATCCCCTCACTGTATATACTGTATAATGACACTTCCCTCACTGTATATACTGTATAATAACATCCCCTCACTGTATATACTGTATAATAACATCCCCTCACTGTATATACTGTATAATGACACTTCCCTCACTGTATATACTGTATAATAACATCCCCTCACTGTATAATAACATCCCCTCACTGTATATACTGTATAATAACATCCCCTCACTGTATATACTGTATAATAACATCCCCTCACTGTATATACTGTATAATGACACTTCCCTCACTCATATTAATCTAATGTTCATAGTCCTATAAAGTATTAGGATTATCATCCATGGGGACAACTCTAAATCTCATGAAGACCTTATAAACCTCATAGTGAGGAACCACCAGAGGAACATTGTCACATGTGCAGACCGGTCACGCTGGAGGTGCCGCCATCTTGTTTCCATTCTATTCCCCAAGAAAGCAGAAGGATTAGAACTTGTAAGAGATTTTTCAGTTTTTTATTCATTTTATTTTACAACTGTTTGCTTATTGTATCTCATTTCATTTGTCCCCTTTTGTAATCCCTTTAATGCCCCAGTCACTCACACTTGTCGCCCTTTGACATTACACAGTGAACCTCTATCCCACACTGGCAAACTCAAAGATTACAAGAAGAATCCCAAGCCGTCTGTTCAGGATTGTGGGAAAGTGTCAGTGCCCTGAACAATGTTATTCCATGTATAGATATGATATAGAGAATAGTACAGAGGAGAGCGCGTACAGAGGGAAGAAGAAAGACACACACAAGCAAAACAGTTTGTAACATACAAGAGAATAATATGAAGAACAGACCTGTAACAAGCCTGGCTGTGATATCAGCAGGGACAGATTACACCTCAAGCTGTATGAAAATGGGGGTTCTGTCCACCAGCAATTTTTGATGTTCCTCTAACCCAGCACAATTTCTAGTACCTCTCCTCTATCACAGGGGCTAATTTGCCAAATCTCCCGAGAGACATGTACAGCCTTAGTGCTCCGGACGGACATGTACAGCCTTAGTGCTCCGGACGGACATGTATAACCTTAGTGCTCCGGACGGACATGTACAGCCTTAGTGCTCCGGACGGACACGTACAACCTTAGTACTCCGAATGGACACGTACAGCCTTAGTGCTCCGGACGGACACATACAGCCTTAGTGCTCCGGACGGACACGTACAACCTTAGTACTCCGAATGGACACGTACCGCCTTAGTGCTCTGGACAGACACATACAGCCTTAGTGCTCCGGACGGACATGTATAACCTTAGTGCTCTGGACCGACATGTACAGCCTTAGTGCTCCGGATGGACATGTACAGCCTTAGTGCTCCGGATGGACATGTACAGCCTTAGTACTCTGGACGGACACATACAGCCTTAGTGCTCCGGACGGACATGTATAACCGTAGTGCTCTGGACCGACATGTACAGCCTTAGTGCTCCGGATGGACATGTACAGCCTTAGTGCTCCGGATGGACATGTACAGCCTTAGTGCTCCGGATGGACATGTACAGCCTTAGTACTCTGGACGGACACATACAGCCTAAGTGCTCTGGACAGACACGTACAGCCTTAGTGCTCCGGACGGACATGTATAACCTTAGTGCTCTGGACGGACATGTACAGCCTTAGTGCTCCGGATGGACATGTACAGCCTTAGTACTCTGGACGGACACATACAGCCTTAGTGCTCCGGACGGACATGTACAGCCTTAGTACTCTGGACGGACACATACAGCCTAAGTGCTCTGGACAGACACATACAGCCTTAGTGCTCCGGACGGACACATACAGCTTAAGTGCTCCGGATGGACATGTATAACCTTAGTGCTCTGGACGGACATGTACAGCCTTAGTGCTCCGGATGGACATGTACAGCCTTAGTGCTCCGGACGGACACATACAGCCTTAGTGCTCCAGACGGACACGTACAGCCTTATTGCTCTGGACGGACATGTACAGCCTTATTGCTCTGGACGGACATGTACAGCCTTAGTGCTCCGGATGGACATGTACATCCTTAGTGCTCTGAACAGACACGTACATAGTGCTCCGGACTTTATGAATCTAAGTATTTTACTCACGTGTTCCTTATAGATTTTAATATGACAGATTTCAGGTACAGACACTCGGCTTCCGGAAGCTTCTTGTGTTCTCGTCTTGACCTTTATAGAAGAAGCAGAAGATAAGATAAGATAAGATAAGATAATCCTTTAATAGTCCCACCTTGGGGAAATTTCAGCGTGTTACAGCAGCATAGTAATACAGATACAGGATAATACAGAGTAATATGTTACAGACGTAGACACAGATAAGCTGAGAAGAGAAGATATACTAGGAGTCCATGGCAGCTAAGGAAAAACAGAAGAGAAAGAGGAAGACCTCATGGTCATCCTCATAATCATTAGTTCTCTGTGCGGAGAGCTCTTCGTTTGGTCTGATGTAGATTATACAGCCTGGTCGCGGTTGGAAGGAAGGACCTGCGATAGCGCTCCTTCTCACACTTGGGGTGAAGCAGACGGTCGCTTACAGTGCTGCCAAGTCCCATCAGGGTCCCATACATGGGGTGGGATTTGTTCTCCCGCATGGAGGTCACCACAGACAGTATCCTTCTGTCACCCACCACCTGTACTGGGTCCAAGGGGCTCCCCAGGACAGAGCTGGCCCTCCTGATCAGCCTGTCAAGTCTATTTCTGTCCCTGGTTGATATACTGCTTCCCCAGCAGGCCACACCGAAAAAGATGGCTGAGGCAACCACAGAGTTGAAGAAGGCCCTAAGAAGTGTCCCCTGGACTCCGAAGGCCCTCAGCCTCCTGAGCAGGTAGAGTCTGCTGTGGCCCTTTCTGTGCAGCGCCTCCAGGTGATCAGCCCAGTCTAGTTTATTATTGAGGAGCACGCCCAGGTACTTATAGGTCCTGACTATCTCAATACATGTTCCTTGGATCTCCACCGGGGTCGGAGCACCTCTCCGTTTACTAAAGTCCACCACCATCTCCTTGGTCTTCCCAGCATTAATCCTGAGCTGGTTCTGCTGGCACCATTCAACAAAATCCCGGTTTAAGTATCTGTATTCCCTATCATCGCCATCAGTGATAAGGCCGACTATAGCAGAGTTATTGGAGTACTTCTGTAAGTAACAGCTGGATGAGTTGTGCCTGAAGTCAGCAGTGTACAGTGTGAAGAGGAATGGGGCAAGAACTGGACCTTGTGGTGCCCCCGTACTACAGATCACAGTGTCAGACACACAGTCCTGGGCTCTCACATACTGAGGGTGGGTTGTCAGGTAGTCTAGGATCCAGTTGGACAGGTGATGGTCCACACCACCAAGGTTCAGCTTCTCCCTCAGTAGCCCTGGCTGAATGGTGTTGAACGCACTGGAGAAATCAAAGAACATTATTCTCACAGTGTTCCCGGGTTTCTCCAGGTGAGAGAGAGCTCTGTGAAGAAGGTGGATGATGGCGTCATCTACCCCAATGCCTGGCCGGTAGGCAAACTGGAGGGGGTCCAGAGCGGAGCTCACTAGGGGGCGTAGGTGTGTCAGGACCAGTCTCTCTAGGACCTTCATTAGGTGTGATGTCAGTGCTACAGGTCGGTAGTCATTGTAGCCCATCGGGTTGGGTTTCTTTGGGACTGGTACCACACAAGATGTTTTCCACAGTTGAGGTACCACCCCCAGCTTCAGGCTCATATTGTACATGTGCGTTATAATACCACACAGCTGGTCACTGCACATTTTAAGAACTCTTGCGCTTATACCATCAGGTCCCCCCGCTTTGTTCGCTTTAATGTTCTTCATTTCCTTACACACCTGAGACTCCTGCAGGATCAGATAGTCAGATTTCAGTTGACCGCAGTTCGGTGGGGGTTGGGTCTTGGTGTGTGAGGGGAGGGCGGTTAGCTGACATGCTGGTGGGGGGAGCATTTGCTTGGAGTCGAATCTATTGAAGAATAGATTAAGCTCGTTAAGCCACTTCCTGTCCCCTACTGTTCGGTGCCCTGTCTTTTCCTTGTGTCCTGAAATTGCCTTAAGGCTGTCCCACACCTCAGAGATTCTACCCTCCCCCATCTGTAGCTCCATCTTCCGTCTGTAGTTGGCTTTCCCTTCCCTGATCAATTGTCTCAGCTGTTTCTGAACCGCCCCCAGGCCATCTTTGTCCCCAGACCTAAAAATTCTCTTTTTTTGCTTGAGGAGAGTTTTAATCTCAGAGTTAATCCATGGTTTGTTATTGGAGAAACACCTCACCTTCCTAGTTGGTACCGTGCTGTCCACACAGAAATTAATGTAGTCCGTTATGCAATGTGTGAGTCCCTCAATGTCCTCTGGAAATGAGTCTTGAAACACTTCCCATAAAGTTATATCAAAGCAGTCCCTTAGAGACTCGACACTTCCCTCTGACCAAATCTTCACGGTACGGGTAACCGCCGGTTCTCTGCGCACCAGTGGAATGTATGTGGGTCGCAGATGTACCAGGTTGTGATCTGATCTGCCTAGGGGTGGTAGGGCAGATGAGTTATATGCATCCCTTACATTGGCAAAGAGCAAGTCCAGCGTCTTGTTGTCTCTTGTATGGCAGGTTACATACTGTGTGAAGCCTGGTAGAGTGGATGCTGAGACATGGTTGAAGTCTCCAGACACTAGGAGCAGGGCATGGGGGTGAGATGATTGCAGCTCACTCACAACAGCATGGAGGACTTCACAGGCAGCGTCAGCTTTAGCAGAGGGGGGGACATAGGCAGCTAGTACAATAACATGTGATAGTTCCCTTGGCAGGTAAAAAGGTCTCATGCCCACGGCTAGTAGTTCAATATCCTTTCCACACAATTGTTTCTTAACCACAATATGTCCTGGTTAAAGGTTGGTTAAAGTTGGACGTTTGCCCAGATGTGACTAGTAAAGGTCGGGATCTGCTTTCTTATTTCCATATGTACTAACAGGTTATATGTAAATATGATCTCTGACTCCAACAGACTCTACATTATACAATATAAGCAACTAATAGTGAGGGGACCTATGGGAGCAACGTGGTCCAGGGTAGTGAAGGGGTTAATAGTGAGGTCCCTGGTGGTGTAGGAAAGTAAAGGGATTAACAATATCATCCCTGGTGGTCTCGGGTAATGAAGGGATTGATGTGCATGTCCCTGCTGTTCTAGGGTAGTGAGGAGATTAATGGTGACATCCCTGGTGGTCTAGTGTGCAGTCAGGTTACAATATCATCCCTTGTTGTCTAGAGGACTCTCAGCAGCTTCTGTACTGCAGAACACAGAAGATATTACCTCCCTGCAGCTGCGGCTCCTCTCCATCTGTCTCTCTCACTCTCCTCTCTTCTGGCTCTCTTCTTTCTCTTTTACTCTCTTTGTTCTTTTCTCATTCCCTTATCTCTCTCACACAGTCTCTTCTCTCACACGCAGTCTCTCCTCTCTCTCACACAGTCTCTTCTCTCATATGCAGTCTCTCCTCTCTCACACGCAGTCTCTTCTCTCACACAGTGTCTTCTCTCTCACACAGTCTCTTCTCTCACACAGTCTCTTCTCTCTCACACACAGTCTCTTCTCTCTCCCACAGTCTCTCCTCTCTCACACACAGTCTCTTCTCTCTCACACAGTCTCTTCTCTCATACGCAGTCTCTCCTCTATCACATGCAGTCTCTTGCACCTCCTACTGTCTTACCTCATTCGGTGCTGGAGGTTCTGGTAGAAGGTAAAGCAGGTCAGTACCAGGACAGATATGACAGCGAGGTGCCAGCGACGTGCCATGTAGTCAGCTCTGTCTCTATCTCTCTCGGATGAGGACAAGATACAGCAGAGCAGTGAGATAACTGAGATAGGTGTGACCTACCTGTCCTGTGTGACACAACTACACACCATGTCACCTTATCAGGGAGGAGGCTCTGCCCAGTCATCTCTGTGACGTACAGGTGTCCCTATACACAAGCTGTGCTGTCCTGTATATACTGACCCTTATATCATAGTCAGGGGTCAGCATGGACGCTGTGACCGGTCAGTGACTACTCCATATACACAAGCTGTGATGTCCTGTGTGTACTGACCCTTATATCATAGTCAGGGCACTCTCCAGACAACTGCAATCTCTTCAGGCTCGGGGTATATGACATATTTGATGAATCCCTCTGATGCTCTCCGATCATTCAATGACCTAACACTTACATCCTCTATTATCAGAACCTCCCACGCCCGTATACAAGACTTCACCACTTCTCTGGAATGCTCTACCCCGGACAATCAGATTAACTACAAATTTCTACAGTTTCAAACGCAAACTAAAGACGCATCTTATCAGACCGGACGATCACATGTCCTAATGTAAACCCTTCAGTACCGTTATTAGAATCCCCAAATTAACCTTTCACTGTCCCCGCTCCCACATTACCCCACATGATATGATGCCGTTTCAGGATAACATTATATGTCCAGACACCATCCACATATTACAGGACACGACTGGTCCTCTCCTATAATTCTATATACTGTGCTCCAGACTAGTCCTCTCCTATAATTCTATATACTGTGCTCCAGACTAGTCCCCTCCTATAATTCTATATACTGTGCTCCAGACTAGTACTCCTATAATTCTATATACTGTGCTCCAGACTCGTCCTGCCCCTATAATTCTATATACTGTGCTCCAGACTAGTCCTCCTATAATTCTATATACTGTGCTCCAGACTCGTCCTCCCCCTATAATTCTATATACTGTGCTCCAGACTAGTCCTCTCCTATAATTCTATATACTGTTCTCCAGACTAGTCCTCCTCCTATAATTCTATATATTGTGCCCCAGACTAGTCCTCTCCTATAATTCTATATACTGTGCTCCAGACTAGTCCTCTCCTATAATTCTATATACTGTGCTCCAGACTCGTCCTCCCCCTATAATTCTATATACTGTGCTCCAGACTAGTCCTCTCCTATAATTCTATATACTGTGCTCCAGACTAGTCCTCTCCTATAATTCTATATACTGTGCTCCAGGCTAGTCCTCCTCCTATAATTCTATATACTGTGCTCCAGACTAGTTTCCTCCTATAATTCTATATACTGTGCTCCACACTAGTTCCCTCCTATAATTCTATATACTGTGCTCCAGACTAGTCCTCTCCTATAATTCTATATACTATGCTCCAGACTAGTCCTCCTCCTATAATTCTATATACTGTGCTCCAGACTAGTCCTCTCCTATAATTCTATATACTGTGCTCCAGACTAGTCCTCCTATAATTCTATATACTGTGCTCCAGACTAGTCCTACTATAATTCTATATACTGTGCTCCAGACTAGTACTCTACTATAATTATAAATACTGTGCTCCAGACTAGTCCTCTCCTATAATTCTATATACTGTGCTCCAGACTAGTCCTCTCCTATAATTCTATATACTGTGCTCCAGACTGGTCCTCTACTATAATTCTATATACTGTGCTCCAGACTAGTCCTCCTCCTATAATTCTATATACTGTGCTCCAGACTAGTCCTCTCCTATAATTCTATATACTGTGCTCCAGACTAGTCCTCTCCTATAATTCTATATACTGTGCCCCAGACTAGTCCTCTCCTATAATTCTATATACTGTGCCCCAGACTAGTCCTCTCCTATAATTCTATATACTGTGCTCCAGACTAGTCCTCCTCCTATAATACTATATACTGTGCTCCAGACTAGTCCTCTCCTATAATACTATATACTGTGCTCCAGACTAGTTCCCTCCTATAATTCTATATACTGTGCTCCAGACTAGTCCTCTCCTATAATTCTATATACTGTGCTCCAAACTAGTTCCCTCCTATAATTCTATATACTGTGCTCCAGACTCGTCCTCCCCCTATAATTCTATATACTGTGCTCCAGACTAGTCCTCTCCTATAATTCTATATACTGTGCTCCAAACTAGTTCCCTCCTATAATTCTATATACTGTGCTCCAGACTCGTCCTCCCCCTATAATTCTATATACTGTGCTCCAGACTAGTCCTCTCCTATAATTCTATATACTGTGCTCCAGACTAGTTCCCTCCTATAATTCTATATACTGTGCCCCAGACTAGTCCTCTCCTATAATTCTATATACTGTGCTCCAGACTAGTCCTCTCCTATAATTCTATATACTGTGCTCCAGACTAGTTCCCTCCTATAATTCTATATACTGTGCTCCAGACTAGTCCTCCTATAATTCTATATACTGTGCTCCAGACTAGTCCTCCTATAATTCTATATACTGTGCTCCAGACTAATCCTCTCCTATAATTCTATATACTGTGCTCCAGACTAGTTCTCCTCCTATAATTCTATATACTGTGCTCCAGACTAGTCCTCTCCTATAATTCTATATACTGTGCTCCAGACTAGTCCTCCTCCTATAATTCTATATACTGTGCTCCAGACTAGTCCTCCTATAATTCTATATACTGTGCCCCAGACTAGTCCTCTCCTATAATTCTATATACTGTGCTCCAGACTTGTCCCCTCCTATAATTCTATATACTGTGCTTCAGACTAGTCCTCTCTTATAATTCTATATACTGTGCCCCAGACTAGTCCTCTCCTATAATACTATATACTGTGCTCCAGACTAGTCCTCTCCTATAATTCTATATACTGTGCTCCAGACTAGTCCTCCTATAATTCTATATACCGTGCCCCAGACTAGTCCTCTCCTATAATTCTATATACTGTGCTCCAGACTAGTCCTCTCCTATAATTCTATATACTGTGCACCAGAGTAGTCCTCTCCTATAATTCTATATACTGTGCTCCAGACTAGTCCTCTCCTATAATTCTATATACTGTGCCTCAGACTAGTCCTCTCCTATAATTCTATATACTGTGCACCAGACTAATCCTCCTATAATTCTATATACTGTGCTCCAGACTAGTCCTCTCCTATAATTCTATATACTGTGCTCCAGACTAGTCCTCTCCTATAATTCTATATACTGTGCTCCAGACTAGTCCTCTCCTATAATTCTATATACTGTGCTCCAAACTAGTCCTCTCCTATAATTCTATATACTGTGCTCCAGACTAGTCCTCTCCTATAATTCTATATTCTGTGCCCCAGACTAGACCTCTCCTATAATTCTATATACTGTGCTCCAGACTAGTCCTCTCCTATAATTCTATATTCTATGCCCCAAACTAGTCCTCTCATATAATTCTATATACTGTGCCCCAGACTAGACCTCTCCTATAATTCTATATTCTGTGCCCCAGACTAGTCCTCTCCTATAATACTACATACTGTGCCCCAGACTAGTCCTCTCCTATAATACTATATACTGTGCTCCAGACTAGTCCTCTCCTATAAATCTATATTCTGTGCTCCAAACTAGTCCTCTCCTATAATTCTATATACTGTGCTCCAGACTAGTTCCCTCCTATAATTCTATATACTGTGCTCCAGACTCGTCCTCCCCCTATAATTCTATATACTGTGCTCCAGATTAGTTCCCTCCTATAATTCTATATACTGTGCTCCAGACTCGTCCTCCCCCTATAATTCTATATACTGTGCTCCAGACTAGTCCTCTCCTATAATTCTATATACTGTGCTCCAGACTAGTTCCCTCCTATAATTCTATATACTGTGCTCCAGACTAGTCCTCTGCTATAAATCTATATTCTGCGCTCCAAACTAGTCCTCTCCTATAATTCTATATACTGTGCTCCAGACTAGTTCCCTCCTATAATTCTATATACTGTGCTCCAGACTCGTCCTCCCCCTATAATTCTATATACTGTGCTCCAGATTAGTTCCCTCCTATAATTCTATATACTGTGCTCCAGACTCGTCCTCCCCCTATAATTCTATATACTGTGCTCCAGACTAGTCCTCTCCTATAATTCTATATACTGTGCTCCAGACTAGTTCCCTCCTATAATTCTATATACTGTGCTCCAGACTCGTCCTCCCCCTATAATTCTATATACTGTGCTCCAGATTAGTTCCCTCCTATAATTCTATATACTGTGCTCCAGACTCGTCCTCCCCCTATAATTCTATATACTGTGCTTCAGACTAGTCCTCTCTTATAATTCTATATACTGTGCCCCAGACTAGTCCTCTCCTATAATTCTATATACTGTGCTCCAGACTAGTCCTCCAATAATTCTATATACTATGCTCCAGATTAGTTCCCTCCTATAATTCTTTATACTGTGCTCCAGACTAGTCCTCCTATAATTCTATATACTGTGCTCCAGACTAGTCCTCGCCTATAATTCTATATACTGTGCTCCAGACTAGTCCTCCTATAATTCTATATACTGTTCTCCAGACTAGTCCTCTCCTATAATTCTATATACTGTGCTCCAGACTAATCCTCTCCTATAATTCTATATACTGTGCTCCAGACTAGTCCTCCTCCTATAATTCTATATACTGTGCTCCAGACTAGTCCTCTCCTATAATTCTATATACTGTGCTCCAGACTAGTTCCCTCCTATAATTCTATATACTGTGCTCCAGACTCGTCCTCCCCCTATAATTCTATATACTGTGCTCCAGATTAGTTCCCTCCTATAATTCTATATACTGTGCTCCAGACTCGTCCTCCCCTTATAATTCTATATACTGTGCTCCAGACTAGTCCTCGCCTATAATTATATATACTGTGCTCCAGACTAGTCCTCCTATAATTCTATATACTGTGCTCCAGACTAGTCCTCCTATAATTCTATATACTGTGCTCCAGACTAGTCCTCCTATAATTCTATATACTGTGCTCCAGACTATTCCTCCTATAATTCTATATACTGTGCTCCAGACTAGTCCTCTCCTATAATTCTATATACTGTGCTCCAGACTAGTCCTCCTCCTATAATTCTATATACTGTGCTCCAGACTAGTCCTCTCCGATAATTCTATATACTGTGCTCCAGACTAGTCCTCCTCCTATAATTCTATATACTGTGCTCCAGACTAGTCCTCCTATAATTCTATATACTGTGCCCCAGACTAGTCCTCTCCTATAATTCTATATACTGTGCTCCAGACTTGTCCCCTCCTATAATTCTATATACTGTGCTTCAGACTAGTCCTCTCCTATAATTCTATATACTGTGCCCCAGACTAGTCCTCTCCTATAATTCTATATACTGTGCTCCAGACTAGTCCTCTCCTATAATTCTATATACTGTGCTCCAGACTAGTCCTCCTATAATTCTATATACTGTGCCCCAGACTAGTCCTCTCCTATAATTCTATATACTGTGCTCCAGACTAGTCCCCTCCTACAATTCTATATACTGTGCTCCAGACTAGTCCTCTCCTATAATTCTATATACTGTGCACCAGACTAGTCCTCTCCTATAATACTATATACTGTGCTCCAGACTAGTCCTCTCCTATAATTCTATATACTGTGCTCCAGACTCATCCTCCCCCTATAATTCTATATACTGTGCTCCAGACTAGTCCTCTCCTATAATACTATATACTGTGCTCCAGACTAGTCCTCTCCTATAATTCTATATACTGTGCTCCAGACTACTCCTCTCCTATAATTCTATATACTGTGCTCCAGACTAGTCCTCTCCTATAATTCTATATACTGTGCTCCAGACTAGTTCCCTCCTATAATTCTATATACTGTGCTCCAGAATCGTCCTCCCCCTATAATTCTATATACTGTGCTCCAGAATAGTTCCCTCCTATAATTCTATATACTGTGCTCCAGACTCGTTCTCCCTCTATAATTCTATATACTGTGCTCCAGACTAGTCCTCTCCTATAATTCTATATACTGTGCTCCAGACTAATCCTCTCCTATAATTCTATATACTGTGCTCCAGACTAGTCCTCTCCTATAATTCTATATACAGTGCTCCAGACTAGTTCCCTCCTATAATTCTATATACTGTGCTCCAGACTCGTCCTCCCCCTATAATTCTATATACTGTGCTCCAGATTAGTTCCCTCCTATAAATCTATATACTGTGCTCCAGACTCGTCCTCCCCCTATAATTCTATATACTGTGCTCCAGACTAGTCCTCTCCTATAATTCTATATACTGTGCTCCAGACTAGTCCTCTCCTATAATCCTATATACTGTGCTCCAGACTAGTCCTGCTCCTATAATTCTATATACTGTACCCCAGACTAGTCCTCTCCTATAATTCTATATACTTTGCTCCAGACTAGTTCCCTCCTATAATTCTATATACTGTGCTCCAGACTCGTCCTCTCCTATAATTCTATATACTGTGCTCCAGACTAATTCCTTCCTATAATTCTATATACTGTGCTCCAGACTCGTCCTCCCCCTATAATTCTATATACTGTGCTCCAGACTAGTCCTCTCCTATCATTCTATATACTGTGCTCCAGACTAGTCCTCCTCCTATAATTCTATATACTGTGCTCCAGACTAGTCCTCCTACAATTCTATATACTGTGCCCCAGACTAGTCCTCTCCTATAATTCTATATACTGTGCTCCAGACTAGTCCCCTCCTATAATTCTATATACTGTGCTCCAGACTAGTCCTCTCCTATAATTCTATATACTGTGCCCCAAACTAGTCATCTCCTATAATACTATATACTGTGCTCCAGACTAGTCCTCTCCTATAATTCTATATACTGTGCTCCAGACTAGTCCTCTCCTATAATACTATATACTGTGCTCCAGACTAGTCCTCTCCTAAAATACTATATACTGTTCTCCAGACTAGTCCTTTCTTATAATACTATATACTGTGCTCCAGACTAGTCCTCTTCTATAATTCTATATACTGTGCTCCAGACTAGTCCTCTCCTATAATTCTATATACTGTGCCCCAGACTAGTCCTCTCCTATAATTCTATATACTGTGCCCCAGACTAGTCCTCTCCTATAATTCTATATACTGTGCTCCAGACTAGTCCTCTCCTATAATTTTATATACTGTGCTCCAGACTAGTTCCCTCCTATAATTCTATATACTGTGCTCCAGACTAGTTCCCTCCTATAATTCTTTATACTGTGCTCCAGACTAGTCCTCCTATAATTCTATATACTGTGCTCCAGACTAGTCCTCGCCTATAATTCTATATACTGTGCTCCAGACTAGTCCTCCTATAATTCTATATACTGTTCTCCAGACTAGTCCTCTCCTATAATTCTATATACTGTGCTCCAGACTAATCCTCTCCTATAATTCTATATACTGTGCTCCAGACTAGTCCTCCTCCTATAATTCTATATACTGTGCTCCAGACTAGTCCTCTCCTATAATTCTATATACTGTGCTCCAGACTAGTCCTCCTCCTATAATTCTATATACTGTGCTCCAGACTAGTCCTCCTATAATTCTATATACTGTGCCCCAGACTAGTCCTCTCCTATAATTCTATATACTGTGCTCCAGACTTGTCCCCTCCTATAATTCTATATACTGTGCTTCAGAAAAGTCCTCTCTTATAATTCTATATACTGTGCTCCAGACTAGTCCTCCTTCTATAAATCTATATACTGTGCTCCAGACTAGTCCTCTCCTATAATTCTATATACTGTGCTCCAGACTACTCCTCCTCCTATAATTCTATATACTGTGCTCCAGACTAGTCCTCCTATAATTCTATATACTGTGCCTTAGACTAGTCCTCTCCTATAATTCTATATACTTTGCTCCAGACTTGTCCCCTCCTATAATACTATATACTGTGCTTCAGACTAGTCCTCTCCTATAATTCTATATACTGTGCCCCAGACTAGTCCTCTCCTATAATACTATATACTGTGCTCCAGACTAGTCCTCTCCTATAATTCTATATACTGTGCTCCAGACTATTCCTCCTATAATTCTATATACTGTGCTCCAGGCTAGTCCTCTCCTATAATTCTATATACTGTGCTCCAGACTAGTCCTCCTCCTATAATTCTATATACTGTGCTCCAGACTAGTCCTCTCCTATAATTCTATATACTGTGCTCCAGACTAGTCCTCCTCCTATAATTCTATATACTGTGCTCCAGACTAGTCCTCCTATAGTTCTATATACTGTGCCCCAGACTAGTCCTCTCCTATAATTCTATATACTGTGCTCCAGACTTGTCCCCTCCTATAATTATATATACTGTGCTTCAGACTAGTCCTCTCCTATAATTCTATATACTGTGCCCCAGACTAGTCCTCTCCTATAATTCTATATACTGTGCTCCAGACTAGTCCTCTCCTATAATTCTATATACTGTGCTCCAGACTAGTCCTCCTATAATTCTATATACTGTGCCCCAGACTAGTCCTCTCCTATAATTCTATATACTGTGCTCCAGACTAGTCCCCTCCTATAATTCTATATACTGTGCTCCAGACTAGTCCTCTCCTATAATTCTATATACTGTGCACCAGACTAGTCCTCTCCTATAATACTATATACTGTGCTCCAGACTAGTCCTCTCCTTTAATTCTATATACTGTGCTCCAGACTAGTCCTCTCCTATAATTCTATATACTGTGCTCCAGACTAGTCCTCTCCTATAATTCTATATACTGTGCTCCAAACTAGTCCTCTCCTATAATTCTATATACTGTGCTCCAGACTAGTCCTCTCCTATAATACTATATACTGTGCTCCAGACTAGTCCTCTCCTATAATTCTATATACTGTGCTCCAGACTAGTCCTCTCCTATAATTCTATATACTGTGCTCCAGACTAGTCCTCTCCTATAATTCTATATACTGTGCTCCAGACTAGTTCCCTCCTATAATTCTATATACTGTGCTCCAGAATCATCCTCCCCCTATAATTCTATATACTGTGCTCCAGAATAGTTCCCTCCTATAATTCTATATACTGTGCTCCAGACTCGTTCTCCCCCTATAATTCTATATACTGTGCTCCAGACTAGTCCTCTCCTATAATTCTATATACTGTGCTCCAGACTAATCCTCTCCTATAATTCTATATACTGTGCTCCAGACTAGTCCTCTCCTATAATTCTATATACAGTGCTCCAGACTAGTTCCCTCCTATAATTCTATATACTGTGCTCCAGACTCGTCCTCCCCCTATAATTCTATATACTGTGCTCCAGATTAGTTCCCTCCTATAAATCTATATACTGTGCTCCAGACTCGTCCTCCCCCTATAATTCTATATACTGTGCTCCAGACTAGTCCTCTCCTATAATTCTATATACTGTGCTCCAGACTAGTCCTCTCCTATAATCCTATATACTGTGCTCCAGACTAGTCCTGCTCCTAAAATTCTATATACTGTACCCCAGACTAGTCCTCTCCTATAATTCTATATACTTTGCTCCAGACTAGTTCCCTCCTATAATTCTATATACTGTGCTCCAGACTCGTCCTCTCCTATAATTCTATAGACTGTGCTCCAGACTAGTCCTCTCCTATAATTCTATATACTGTGCTCCAGACTAGTCCTCTCCTATAATACTATATACTGTGCTCCAGACTAGTCCTCTCCTAAAATACTATATACTGTTCTCCAGACTAGTCCTTTCTTATAATACTATATACTGTGCTCCAGACTAGTCCTCTTCTATAATTCTATATACTGTGCTCCAGACTAGTCCTCTCCTATAATTCTATATACTGTGCCCCAGACTAGTCCTCCTCCTATAATTCTATATACTGTGCTCCAGACTAGTCCTCCTACAATTCTATATACTGTGCCCCAGACTAGTCCTCTCCTATAATTCTATATACTGTGCTCCAGACTAGTCCCCTCCTATAATTCTATATACTGTGCTCCAGACTAGTCCTCTCCTATCATTCTATATACTGTGCTCCAGACTAGTCCTCCTCCTATAATTCTATATACTGTGCTCCAGACTAGTCCTCCTACAATTCTATATACTGTGCCCCAGACTAGTCCTCTCCTATAATTCTATATACTGTGCTCCAGACTAGTCCTCTCCTATAATTCTATATACTGTGCTCCAGACTAGTCCCCTCCTATAATTCTATATACTGTGCTCCAGACTAGTCCTCTCCTATAATTCTATATACTGTGCCCCAAACTAGTCATCTCCTATAATACTATATACTGTGCTCCAGACTAGTCCTCTCCTATAATTCTATATACTGTGCTCCAGACTAGTCCTCTCCTATAATTCTATATACTGTGCTCCAGACTAGTCCCCTCCTATAATTCTATATACTGTGCTCCAGACTAGTCCTCTCCTATAATTCTATATACTGTGCCCCAAACTAGTCATCTCCTATAATACTATATACTGTGCTCCAGACTAGTCCTCTCCTATAATTCTATATACTGTGCTCCAGACTAGTCCTCTCCTATAATACTATATACTGTGCTCCAGACTAGTCCTCTCCTAAAATACTATATACTGTTCTCCAGACTAGTCCTTTCTTATAATACTATATACTGTGCTCCAGACTAGTCCTCTTCTATAATTCTATATACTGTGCTCCAGACTAGTCCTCTCCTATAATTCTATATACTGTGCCCCAGACTAGTCCTCTCCTATAATTCTATATACTGTGCCCCAGACTAGTCCTCTCCTATAATTCTATATACTGTGCTCCAGACTAGTCCTCTCCTATAATTCTATATACTGTGCTCCAGACTAGTTCCCTCCTATAATTCTATATACTGTGCTCCAGACTAGTTCCCTCCTATAATTCTTTATACTGTGCTCCAGACTAGTCCTCCTATAATTCTATATACTGTGCTCCAGACTAGTCCTCGCCTATAATTCTATATACTGTGCTCCAGACTAGTCCTCCTATAATTCTATATACTGTTCTCCAGACTAGTCCTCTCCTATAATTCTATATACTGTGCTCCAGACTAATCCTCTCCTATAATTCTATATACTGTGCTCCAGACTAGTCCTCCTCCTATAATTCTATATACTGTGCTCCAGACTAGTCCTCTCCTATAATTCTATATACTGTGCTCCAGACTAGTCCTCCTCCTATAATTCTATATACTGTGCTCCAGACTAGTCCTCCTATAATTCTATATACTGTGCTCCAGACGAGTCCTCTCCTATAATTCTATATACTGTGCTCCAGACTACTCCTCCTCCTATAATTCTATATACTGTGCTCCAGACTAGTCCTCTCCTATAATTCTATATACTGTGCTTCAGAAAAGTCCTCTCTTATAATTCTATATACTGTGCTCCAGACTAGTCCTCCTCCTATAATTCTATATACTGTGCTCCAGACTAGTCCTCTCCTATAATTCTATATACTGTGCTCCAGACTACTCCTCCTCCTATAATTCTATATACTGTGCTCCAGACTAGTCCTCCTATAATTCTATATACTGTGCCCCAGACTAGTCCTCTCCTATAATTCTATATACTTTGCTCCAGACTTGTCCCCTCCTATAATACTATATACTGTGCTTCAGACTAGTCCTCTCCTATAATTCTATATACTGTGCCCCAGACTAGTCCTCTCCTATAATACTATATACTGTGCTCCAGACTAGTCCTCTCCTATAATTCTATATACTGTGCTCCAGACTAGTCCTCTCCTATAATTCTATATACTGTGCCCCAGACTAGTCCTCTCCTATAATACTATATACTGTGCTCCAGACTAGTCCTCTTCTATAATTCTATATACTGTGCCCCAGACTAGTCCTCTCCTATAATACTATATACTGTGCTCCAGACTAGTCCTCTCCTATAATTCTATATACTGTGCTCCAGACTAGTCCTCTCCTATAAATCTATATACTGTGCTCAAGACTAGTCCTCCTATAATTCTATATACTGTGCCCCAGACTAGTCCTCTCCTATAATTCTATATACTGTGCTCCAGACTAGTCCTCCTCCTATAATTCTATATACTGTGCTCCAGACTAGTCCTCCTATAATTCTATATACTGTGCTCCAGACGAGTCCTCTCCTATAATTCTATATACTGTGCTCCAGACTACTCCTCCTCCTATAATTCTATATACTGTGCTCCAGACTAGTCCTCTCCTATAATTCTATATACTGTGCTTCAGAAAAGTCCTCTCTTATAATTCTATATACTGTGCTCCAGACTAGTCCTCCTCCTATAATTCTATATACTGTGCTCCAGACTAGTCCTCTCCTATAATTCTATATACTGTGCTCCAGACTACTCCTCCTCCTATAATTCTATATACTGTGCTCCAGACTAGTCCTCCTATAATTCTATATACTGTGCCCCAGACTAGTCCTCTCCTATAATTCTATATACTTTGCTCCAGACTTGTCCCCTCCTATAATACTATATACTGTGCTTCAGACTAGTCCTCTCCTATAATTCTATATACTGTGCCCCAGACTAGTCCTCTCCTATAATACTATATACTGTGCTCCAGACTAGTCCTCTCCTATAATTCTATATACTGTGCTCCAGACTAGTCCTCTCCTATAATTCTATATACTGTGCCCCAGACTAGTCCTCTCCTATAATACTATATACTGTGCTCCAGACTAGTCCTCTTCTATAATTCTATATACTGTGCCCCAGACTAGTCCTCTCCTATAATACTATATACTGTGCTCCAGACTAGTCCTCTCCTATAATTCTATATACTGTGCTCCAGACTAGTCCTCTCCTATAAATCTATATACTGTGCTCAAGACTAGTCCTCCTATAATTCTATATACTGTGCCCCAGACTAGTCCTCTCCTATAATTCTATATACTGTGCTCCAGACTAGTCCCCTCCTATAATTCTATATACTGTGCTCCAGACTAGTCCTCTCCTATAATTCTATATACTGTGCACCAGACTAGTCCTCTCCTATAATACTATATACTGTGCTCCAGACTAGTCCTCTCCTATAATTCTATATACTGTGCCCCAGACTAGTCCTCTCCTATAATTCTATATACTGTTCTCCAGACTA
Source organism: Leptodactylus fuscus (assembly GCF_031893055.1). Taxonomy (NCBI): domain Eukaryota; kingdom Metazoa; phylum Chordata; class Amphibia; order Anura; family Leptodactylidae; genus Leptodactylus; species Leptodactylus fuscus. The sequence continues at coordinate 24,957 of NW_027439950.1, forward strand.
GTCCTCTCCTATAATTCTATATACTGTGCTCCAGACTAGTCCTCTCCTATAATTCTATATACTGTGCTCCAAACTAGTCCTCTCCTATAATTCTATATACTGTGCTCCAGACTAGTCCTCTCCTATAATTCTATATTCTGTGCCCCAGACTAGACCTCTCCTATAATTCTATATACTGTGCTCCAGACTAGTCCTCTCCTATAATTCTATATTCTATGCCCCAAACTAGTCCTCTCATATAATTCTATATACTATGCCCCAGACTAGTCCTCTCCTATAATACTATATACTGTGCTCCAGACTAGTCCTCTCCTATAATTCTATATACTGTGCTCCAGACTAGTCCTCTCCTATAAATCTATATACTGTGCTCCAGACTAGTCCTCCTATAATTCTATATACTGTGCCCCAGACTAGTCCTCTCATATAATTCTATATACTGTGCTCCAGACTAGTCCCCTCCTATAATTCTATATACTGTGCTCCAGACTAGTCCTCTCCTATAATTCTATATACTGTGCACCAGACTAGTCCTCTCCTATAATACTATATACTGTGCTCCAGACTAGTCCTCTCCTATAATTCTATATACTGTGCCCCAGACTAGTCCTCTCCTATAATTCTATATACTGTGCACCAGACTAATCCTCCTATAATACTATATACTGTGCTCCAGACTAGTCCTCTCCTATAATTCTATATACTGTGCTCCAGACTAGTCCTCTCCTATAATTCTATATACTGTTCTCCAGACTAGTCCTCTCCTATAATTCTATATACTGTGCTCCAGACTAGTCCTCTCCTATAATTCTATATACTGTGCTCCAAACTAGTCCTCTCCTATAATTCTATATACTGTGCTCCAGACTAGTCCTCTCCTATAATTCTATATTCTGTGCCCCAGACTAGACCTCTCCTATAATTCTATATACTGTGCTCCAGACTAGTCCTCTCCTATAATTCTATATTCTATGCCCCAAACTAGTCCTCTCATATAATTCTATATACTGTGCCCCAGACTAGACCTCTCCTATAATTCTATATACTGTGCCCCAGACTAGACCTCTCCTATAATTCTATATACTGTGCTCCAGACTCGTCCTCCCCCTATAATTCTATATACTGTGCCCCAGACTAGTCCTCTCCTATAATACTACATACTGTGCCCCAGACTAGTCCTCTCCTATAATACTATATACTGTGCTCCAGACTAGTCCTCTCCTATAATTCTCTATACTGTGCCCCAGACTAGTCCTCTCCTATAATACTATATACTGTGCTCCAGACTAGTCCTCTCCTATAATTCTATATACTGTGCTCCAGACTAGTCCTCTCCTATAAATCTATATTCTGTGCTCCAAACTAGTCCTCTCCTATAATTCTATATACTGTGCTCCAGACTAGTCCTCTCCTATAATTCTATATACTGTGCCCCAGACTAGTCCTCTCCTATAATACTATATACTGTGCCCCAGACTAGTCCTCTCCTATAATACTATATACTGTGCTCCAGACTAGTCCTCTCCTATAATTCTATATACTGTGCTCCAGACTAGTTCCCTCCTATAATTCTATATACTGTGCTCCAGACTCGTCCTCCCCCTATAATTCTATATACTGTGCTCCAGATTAGTTCCCTCCTATAATTCTATATACTGTGCTCCAGACTCGTCCTCCCCCTATAATTCTATATACTGTGCTCCAGACTCGTCCTCCCCCTATAATTCTATATACTGTGCTCCAGACTAGTCCTCTCCTATAATTCTATATACTGTGCCCCAGACTAGTCCTCTCCTATAATACTATATACTGTGCTCCAGACTAGTCCTCTCCTATAATTCTATATACTGTGCCCCAGACTAGTCCTCTCCTATAATACTATATACTGTGCTCCAGACTAGTCCTCTCCTATAATTCTATATACTGTGCTCCAGACTAGTCCTCTCCTATAATTCTATATACTGTGCTCCAGACTAGTCCTCTCCTATAATTCTTTATACTGTGCTCCAGACTAGTCCTCCTATAATTCTATATACTGTGCCCCAGACTAGTCCTCTCCTATAATTCTATATACTGTGCTCCAGACTAGTCCCCTCCTATAATTCTATATACTGTGCTCCAGACTAGTCCTCTCCTATAATTCTATATACTGTGCACCAGACTAGTCCTCTCCTATAATACTATATACTGTGCTCCAGACTAGTCCTCTCCTATAATTCTATATACTGTGCCCCAGACTAGTCCTCTCCTATAATTCTATATACTGTGCCCCAGACTAGTCCTCTCCTATAATTCTATATACTGTGCCCCAGACTAGTCCTCTCCTATAATTCTATATACTGTGCTCCAGACTAGTCCTCTCCTATAATTCTATATACTGTGCTCCAGACTAGTCCTCTCCTATAATTCTTTATACTGTGCTCCAGACTAGTCCTCCTATAATTCTATATACTGTGCCCCAGACTAGTCCTCTCCTATAATTCTATATACTGTGCTCCAGACTAGTCCCCTCCTATAATTCTATATACTGTGCTCCAGACTAGTCCTCTCCTATAATTCTATATACTGTGCACCAGACTAGTCCTCTCCTATAATACTATATACTGTGCTCCAGACTAGTCCTCTCCTATAATTCTATATACTGTGCCCCAGACTAGTCCTCTCCTATAATTCTATATACTGTGCCCCAGACTAGTCCTCTCCTATAATTCTATATACTGTGCCCCAGACTAGTCCTCTCCTATAATTCTATATACTGTGCTCCAGACTAGTCCTCTCCTATAATTCTATATTCTGTGCCCCAGACTAGACCTCTCCTATAATTCTATATACTGTGCTCCAGACTAGTCCTCTCCTATAATTCTATATTCTATGCCTCAAACTAGTCCTCTCATATAATTCTATATACTGTGCCCCAGACTAGACCTCTCCTATAATTCTATATACTGTGCCCCAGACTAGACCTCTCCTATAATTCTATATACTGTGCTCCAGACTCGTCCTCCCCCTATAATTCTATATACTGTGCCCCAGACTAGTCCTCTCCTATAATACTACATACTGTGCCCCAGACTAGTCCTCTCCTATAATACTATATACTGTGCTCCAGACTAGTCCTCTCCTATAATTCTCTATACTGTGCCCCAGACTAGTCCTCTCCTATAATACTATATACTGTGCTCCAGACTAGTCCTCTCCTATAATTCTATATACTGTGCTCCAAACTAGTCCTCTCCTATAATTCTATATACTGTGCTCCAGACTAGTCCTCTCCTATAATTCTATATACTGTGCCCCAGACTAGTCCTCTCCTATAATACTATATACTGTGCCCCAGACTAGTCCTCTCCTATAATACTATATACTGTGCTCCAGACTAGTCCTCTCCTATAATTCTATATACTGTGCTCCAGACTAGTTCCCTCCTATAATTCTATATACTGTGCTCCAGACTCGTCCTCCCCCTATAATTCTATATACTGTGCTCCAGATTAGTTCCCTCCTATAATTCTATATACTGTGCTCCAGACTCGTCCTCCCCCTATAATTCTATATACTGTGCTCCAGACTCGTCCTCCCCCTATAATTCTATATACTGTGCTCCAGACTAGTCCTCTCCTATAATTCTATATACTGTGCTCCAGACTAGTCCTGCTCCTATAATTCTATATACTGTGCCCCAGACTAGTCCTCTCCTATAATTCTATATACTTTGCTCCAGACTAGTCCTCTACTATAATTCTATATACTGTGCTCCAGACTAGTCCTCTCCTATAATTCTATATACTGTACCCCAGACTAGTCCTCTCCTATAATTCTATATACTGTGCTCCAGACTCGTCCTCCCCCTATAATTCTATATACTGTGCTCCAGACTAGTTCCCTCCTATAATTCTATATACTGTGCCCCAGACTAGTCCCCTCCTATAATTCTATATAATGTGCTCCAGACTAGTCCTCTACTTTAATTCTATATACTGTGCTCCAGACTAGTCCTCTCCTATAATTTTATATACTGTGCTCCAGACTAGTCCTCTACTATAATTCTATATACTGTGCTCCAGACTAGTCCTCCTCCTATAATTCTATATACTGTGCTCCAGACTAGTCCTCTCCTATAATTCTATATACTGTGCTCCAAACTAGTTCCCTCCTATAATTCTATATACTGTGCTCCAGACTCGTCCTCCCCCTATAATTCTATATACTGTGCTCCAGACTAGTCCTCTCCTATAATTCTATATACTGTGCTCCAGACTAGTTCCCTCCTATAATTCTATATACTGTGCTCCAGACTAGTCCTCCTCCTATAATTCTATATACTGTTCCCCAGACTAGTCCTCTCCTATAATTCTATATACTGTGCTCCAAACTAGTTCCCTCCTATAATTCTATATACTGTGCTCCAGACTCGTCCTCTCCTATAATTCTATATACTGTGCTCCAGACTAGTCCTCTCCTATAATTCTATATACTGTGCTCCAGACTAGTTCCCTCCTATAATTCTATATAATGTGCTCCAGACTAGTCCTCTTATAATTCTATATACTGTGCCCCAGACTAGTCCTCTCCTATAATTCTATATAATGTGCTCCAGACTAGTCCTCTACTATAATTCTATATACTGTGCTCCAGACTAGTCCTCTCCTATAATTCTATATACTGTGCTCCAGACTAGTCCTCTACTATAATTCTATATACTGTGCTCCAGACTAGTCCTCCTCCTATAATTCTATATACTGTGCTCCAGACTAGTCCTCTCCTATAATTCTATGTACTGTGCTCCAAACTAGTTCCCTCCTATAATTCTATATACTGTGCTCCAGACTCGTCCTCCCCCTATAATTCTATATACTGTGCTCCAGACTAGTCCTCTCCTATAATTATATATACTGTGCTCCAGACTAGTCCTCTCCTATAATTCTATATACTGTGCTCCAGACTAGTTCCCTCCTATAATTCTATATACTGTGCTCCAGACTAGTCCTCCTCCTATAATTCTATATACTGTGCCCCAGACTAGTCCTCTCCTATAATTCTATACACTGTGCTCCAGACTAGTCCTCTCCTATAATTCTATATACTGTGCTCCAGAATAGTTCCCTCCTATAATTCTATATACTGTGCTCCAGACTAGTCCTCCTATAATTCTATATACTATGCTCCAGACTAGTCCTCTCCTATAATTCTATATACTGTGCTCCAGACTAGTCATCCTCCTATAATTCTATATACTGTGCTCCAGACTAGTCCTCCTATAATTCTATATACTGTGCTCCAGACTATTCCTCCTATAATTCTATATACTGTGCTCCAGACTAGTCCTCTCCTATAATTCTATATACTGTGCTCCAGACTAGTCCTCCTCCTATAATTCTATATACTGTGCTCCAGACTAGTCCTCTCCTATAATTCTATATACTGTGCTCCAGACTAGTCCTCCTATAATTCTATATACTGTGCCCCAGACTCGTCCTCTCCTATAATTCTATATACTGTGCTCCAGACTAGTCCCCTCCTATAATTCTATATACTGTGCTCCAGACTAGTCCTCTCCTATAATTCTATATACTGTGCTCCAGACTAGTCCTCTCCTATAATTCTATATACTGTGCTCCAGACTAGTCCTCTCTAGAGATGAGCGAACAGTGTTCTATCGAACTCATGTTCGATCGGATATTAGGCTGTTCGGCATGTTCGAATCGAATCGAACACCGCGTGGTAAAGTGCGCCATTACTCGATTCCCCTCCCACCTTCCCTGGCGCCTTTTTTGCTCCAATAACAGCGCAGGGTAGGTGGGACAGGAACTACGACACCGGTGACGTTGAAAAAAGTAGGCAAAACCCATTGGCTGCCGAAAACATGTGACCTCTAATTTAAAAGAACAGCGCCGCCCAGCTTCGCGTCATTCTGAGCTTGCAATTCACCGAGGACGGAGGTTTCCGTCCAGCTAGCTAGGGCTTAGATTCTGGGTAGGCAGGGACAGGCTAGGATAGGAAGGAGAAGACAACCAACAGCTCTTATAAGAGCTAAATTCCAGGGAGAAGCTTGTCAGTGTAACGTGGCACTGACGGGCTCAATCGCCGCAACCCAGCTTTCCCAGGATCCTGAATGGAATACACTGTCAGTGTATTCCCGTATACCCGATATATACCCCCGATACCCGTTCCAACGGTGTGCCCCCCCACCTTCACCCCAGAAATACCCTGCAAGTCCCCTAGCAATAGAATTGGGGCTATATACACCCACTATTTTTGCTACTGCCATATAGTGCCATTGTCTGACTGGGAATTCAAAGAATATATTGGGGTTATAAATACCCTCATTTCTTGCTACTGGTATATAGTGCCATTGTCTGACTGGGAATTCAAAGAATATATTGGGGTTACGTGCACCCACAATTTTTACTACTGGTATACAGTGCCATTGTCTGACTGGGAATTCAAAGAATATATTGGGGTTACAAATACCCTCATTTCTTGCTACTGCCATATAGTGCCAGTTTCTGACTGGTAATTCAAAGAATATATTGGGGTTACGTGCACCCACAATTTTTGCTACTGGTATATAGTGCCAATTTCTAACTGGGAATTCAAAATGCGCAAGGCTCCCGGAAAGGGACGTGGACGAGGCCGTGGGCGAGGTCGGGGGAATGGTTCTGGGGAGCAAGGTAGCAGTGAAGCCACAGGGCGTCCCGTGCCTACTCCTGTGGGGCAGCAAGCATTGCGCCACTCCACAGTGCCAGGGTTGCTTGCCACATTAACTAAACTGCAGGGTACAAACCTTAGTAGGCCCGAGAACCAGGAACAGGTCTTGCAATGGCTGTCAGAGAACGCTTACAGCACATTGTCCAGCAGCCAGTCAGACTCTGCCTCCTCTCCTCCTATTACCCAACAGTCTTGTCCTCCTTCCTCCCAAAATTCCCAAGCTTCACAGAACAATAACCCCAACTGTCCCTGCTCCCCAGAGCTGTTCTCCGCTCCTTTCATTGTCCCTCAACCTGCCTCTCCACGTCACGATTCCACGAACCTAACAGAGGAGCATCTGTGTCCAGATGCTCAAACACTAGAGTCTCCTCCATCTCCGTTCGATTTGGTGGTGGATGACCAGCAACCCACCCTCATCGACGATGATGTGACGCAGTTGCCGTCAGGGCATCCAGTTGACCGGCGCATTGTGCGGGAGGAGGAGATGAGACAGGAGTTGGAAGAGGAAGTGGTGGATGATGAGGACACTGACCCGACCTGGACAGGGGGGATGTCAAGCGGGGAAAGTAGTGTGGATGTTGAGGCAAGTGCAGCACCAAAAAGGGTAGCTAGAGGCAGAGGCAGAGGTCAGCAGCTTAGGCGAAGCCAGGCCACACCCGGAATCTCCCAAGATGTTCCAGTTCGTACCCAGCCCCGAAAAACTCCCACCTCGAGGGCACGTTTCTCGAAGGTGTGGAGTTTTTTCAAGGAATGCGCCGAGGACAGATATAGTGTTGTCTGCACAATTTGCCTCTCGAAATTGATTAGGGGCTCTGAGAAGAGCAACCTGTCCACCACTTCAATGCGCCGTCATTTGGAATCCAAGCACTGGAATCAGTGGCAGGCAGCAACGGCAGGACAAAGGCCGCCTGCCGTTCACGCCACTGCCACTGCCACTGCCTCTGCCACTGCTGACTGTGCTGGCGATGCACTCCAGAGGACGAGCCAGGACACCACTTCATCTGCCTCCGCCACTTTGTTGACTTCTCCCTCATCCTCCCCTGTTCCTGTCTTATCTCCTTCTCCTGCACCATCAAAGGCACCATCAGGCGCTTCTTTACAACAACCCACCATCTCTCAGACATTGGAGCGGCGGCAGAAATACACTGCTAACCACCCACACGCGCAAGCCTTGAACGCCAACATCGCTAAACTGCTGGCCCAGGAGATGTTGGCGTTCCGGCTTGTTGAAACTCCCACCTTCCCGGACCTGATGGCAACTGCGGCACCTCGCTATGCCGTCCCTAGCCGTCACTACTTCTCCCGGTGTGCCGTCCCCGCCTTGCACCAGCACGTGTCACTCAACATCAGGCGGGTCCTTAGTTCCGCGCTTTGCACAAAGGTCCACTTGACCACCGACGCGTGGACAAGTGCATGCGGACAGGGACGCTACATTTCACTGACGGCACACTGGGTGAATGTAGTTGAGGCTGGGACTGCTTCCCAAACTGGCCCGGTGTACCTCGTCTCCCCGCCTAACATTCCTGGCAGGGACACGAGAAGAACACCCCCCTCCTCCTCCTCCTCTACCGCCTCCTCCTCCGCCACCGCCTCCTCCTCCGCCACCGCCTCCTCCTCCGCTGTTAGATTGACCCCAGCTACGAGTTGGAAACGTTGCAGCACTGGCGTTGGTAGACGTCAGCAGGCTGTGCTGAAGCTGATCAGCTTGGGGGACAGACAGCACACTGCCTCCGAGGTGAGGGATGCCCTCCTCGATGAGACGGCAATATGGTTTGAGCCGCTGCACCTGGGCCCAGGCATGGTCGTTTGTGATAACGGCCGGAACCTGGTAGCAGCTCTGGATCTTGCCGGACTCCAACATGTTCCATGCCTGGCCCACGTCTTCAACCTAGTGGTGCAACGTTTCCTAAAGAGCTACCCCAATGTTCCAGAGCTACTGGTGAAAGTGCGGCGCATGTGCGCCCACTTTCGCAAGTCGACAGTAGCCGCTGCTAGCTTAAAATCTCTCCAGCAACGCCTGCATGTGCCACAACACCGGCTTTTGTGCGACGTCCCCACACGCTGGAACTCAACGTTTCAGATGTTGAATAGAGTGGTTGAGCAGCAGAGACCTTTGATGGAATACCAGCTACAAAACCCTAGGGTGCCACTAAGTCAGCTGCCTCAGTTTCACATCCATGAGTGGCCATGGATGAGAGACCTTTGTGACATCCTACGGGTCTTTGAGGAGTCCACAAGGAGGGTGAGCTCTGAGGATGCGATGGTGAGCCTTACAATCCCGCTCTTGTGTGTTCTGAGAGAATCCCTGATTGACATCAGGGATAACTCAGATCACACAGAGGAGTCAGGGATAGCATCCGATCCGTCACAGCTGGAGAGTAGGTCCACACATCTGTCCGCTTCACTGCGTTTAATGGAGGAGGAGGAGGAGGAGGAGGAGGAGGAAGAAGAGTTGTCCGATGATGTGATGGTGATACAGGAGGCTTCCGGGCAACTTCGAATCGTCCCATTGTTGCAGCGCGGATGGGTAGACATGGAGGATGAGGAGGAAATGGAGATTGAACTTTCCGGTGGGGCCAGAGGAGTCATGCCAACTAACACTGTGGCAGACATGGCTGAGTTCATGTTGGGGTGCTTTACAACCGACAAGCGTATTGTCAAAATCATGGAGGACAACCAGTACTGGATCTTTGCTATCCTTGACCCCCGGTATAAAAACAACATCTCGTCTTTTATTCCGGTAGAGGGGAGGGCCAATCGCATCAATGCTTGCCACAGGCAATTGGTGCAGAATATGATGGAGATGTTTCCAGCATGTGACGTTGGCGGCAGGGAGGGCAGTTCCTCCAGTAGGCAACCAAGTTCTCACCGGTCCACACAAACGAGGGGCACACTGTCTAAGGTCTGGGACACCTTGATGGCACCCCCTCGCCAAAGTGCCGCCACGGAGGGTCCTAGTGTCACCAGGCGTGATAAGTATAGGCGCATGTTGCGGGAATACCTTTCCGACCACAGCCCTGTCCTCTCCGACCCCTCTGCGCCCTACACGTATTGGGTGTCGAAGTTGGACCTGTGGCTTGAACTTGCCCTATATGCCTTGGAGGTGCTGTCCTGTCCTGCCACCAGCGTCCTATCTGAGAGGGTGTTCAGTGCAGCCGGTGGCATCATCACTGACAAGCGCACCCGTCTGTCAGCTGAGAGTGCCGACCGGCTCACTTTGATAAAAATGAACCACCACTGGATAGAGCCTTCAATTTTGGGCCCACCTGTGTAAAGCACCCCAACATGAAACTCCATGTCTGTACTCAACCTCTCCAATTCCTCCGCATCCTCATACTCATCCACCATAAGCGTTGCACAATTCTGCTAATACTAGGCTCCCTCCACCCTGATTTCCCCCAACTCTGCTGGTTAGAGGCTCCCTCCACCCTGCTTTCCCACAACTCTGCTGGTTAGAGGCTCCCTCCACCCTGATTTCCACCAACTCTGCTGGTTAGAGGCTCCCTCCACCATGAATTGGTCCAAACTGGGCTGTTTAGCGGCTCCCTCCACCATGAATTGGTCCAAACTGGGGTTTTTAGAGGCTCCCTCCACCATGAATTGGTCCAAACTGGGCTGTTTAGAGGCTCCCTCCACCATGAATTTGCCCAAACTGGCCTGTTTAGAGGCTCCCTCCACCATGAATTGGTCCAAACTGGGTTTTTAGAGGCTCTCTCCACCATGAATTGGTCCAAACTGGGCTGTTTAGAGGCTCCCTCCATCATGAATTGGTCCAAACTGGGGTTTTTAGAGGCTCCCTCACCATGAATTGGTCCAAACTGGCTGTTTAGAGGCTCCCTCCACCATGAATTGGTCCAAACTGGGGTTTTTAGAGGCTCCCTCCACCATGAATTGGTCCAAACTGGGCTGTTTAGAGCTCCCTCCACCATGAATTTGCCCAAACTGGGCTGTTTAGAGGCTCCCTCCATCATGAATTGGTCCAAACTGGGGTTTTTAGAGGCTCCCTCCACCATGAATTGGTCCAAACTGGGGTTTTTAGAGGCTCCCTCCACCATGAATTGGTCCAAACTGGGTTTTTTAGAGGCTCCCTCCACCATGAATTTGCCCAAACTGGGCTGTTTAGAGGCTCCCTCCACCATGAATTTGCCCAAACTGGGCTGTTTAGAGGCTCCCTCCACCATGAATTGGTCCAAACTGGGGTTTTTAGAGGCTCCCTCCACCATGAATTGGTCCAAACTGGGGGTTTTTAGAGGCTCCCTCCACCATGAATTTGCCCAAACTGGGCTGTTTAGAGGCTCCCTCCACCATGAATTGGTCCAAACTGGGGTTTTTAGAGGCTCCCTCCACCATGAATTGGTCCAAACTGGGGGTTTTTAGAGGCTCCCTCCACCATGAATTTGCCCAAACTGGGCTGTTTAGAGGCTCCCTCCACCATGAATTGGTCCAAACTGGGGTTTTTAGAGGCTCCCTCCACCATGAATTGGTCCAAACTGGGGTTTTTAGAGGCTCCCTCCACCATGAATTGGTCCAAACTGGGGGTTTTAGAGGCTCCCTCCACCATGAATTTGCCCAAACTGAGCTGTTTAGAGGCTCCCTCCACCATGAATTGGTCCAAACTGGGGTTTTTAGAGGCTCCCTCCACCATGAATTTGCCCAAACTGGGCTGTTTTAGAGGCTCCCTCCACCATGAATTGGTCCAAACTGGGGTTTTTACAGGCTCCCTCCACCATGAATTTGCCCAAACTGTGCTGGTTAGAGGCTCCCTCCACCATGAATTTGCCCAAACTCTGCTGGTTAGAGGCTCAATCCACCCTGATTTTCAAAACAAATGTTGGTGCCAACCTCAACTTACTACAAGGGCCAAATTCACTGCTA
>NW_027439951.1:0-36422 GCF_031893055.1 Leptodactylus fuscus
TTAGGGTTATACAGATATCAGCTTATTAGGGGTATACAGATATCCTTATTAGGAGGATACAGATATCACTTATTAGGAGTATACAGATATCAGCTTATTAGGGTATACAGATATCACTTATTAGGGGTATACAGATATCACTTATTAGGAGTATATCAGATATCACTTATTAGGAGTATACAGATATCACTTATTAGGAGTATACAGATATCACTTATTAGGGGTATACAGATATCACTTATTAGGGTATACAGATATCAGTTATAGGGTATACAGATATCAGTTATTAGGAGTATACAGATATCAGCTTATTAGGGGTATACAGATATCACTTATTAGGAGTATACAGATATCACTTATTAGGGTATACAGATATCAGTTATTAGGGGTATACAGATATCAGTTATTAGGGGTATACAGATATCACTTATTAGGAGTATACAGATATCACTTATTAGGGGTATACGATATCACTTATTAGGAGTATACAGATATCACTTATTAGGGGTATACAGATATCACTTATTAGGGGTATACAGATATCACTTATTAGGGGTATACAGATATCAGTTATTAGGAGTATACAGATATCACTTATTAGGGGTATACAGATATCACTTATTAGGAGTATACAGATATCACTTATTAGGGGTATACAGATATCACTTATTAGGGTATACAGATATCAGTTATTAGGAGTATACAGATATCAGTTATTAGGAGTATACAGATATCACTTATTAGGGTATACAGATATCACTTATTAGGAGTATACAGATATCACTTATTAGGGTATACAGATATCACTTATTAGGGGTATACAGATATCACTTATTAGGGGTATACAGATATCAGTTATTAGGAGTATACAGATATCACTTATTAGGAGTATACAGATATCACTTATTAGGGGTATACAGATATCACTTATTAGGAGTATACAGATATCACTTATTAGGGGTATACAGATATCACTTATTAGGGGTATACAGATATCACTTATTAGGGGTATACAGATATCAGTTATTAGGGGTATACAGATATCACTTATTAGGGGTATACAGATATCACTTATTAGGGGTATACAGATATCACTTATTAGGGTATACAGATATCACTTATTAGGGGTATACAGATATCAGTTATTAGGGTATACAGATATCACTTATTAGGAGTATACAGATATCATTATTAGGGTATACAGATATCACTTATTAGGGGTATACAGATATCACTTATTAGGGGTATACAGATATCACTTATTAGGGGTATACAGATATCACTTATTAGGAGTATACAGATATCACTTATTAGGGGTATACAGATATCACTTATTAGGGTATACAGATATCACTTATTAGGGGTATACAGATATCAGTTATTAGGGGTATACAGATATCAGTTATTAGGAGTATACAGATATCAGTTATTAGGGGTATACAGATATCACTTATTAGGGGTATACAGATATCACTTATTAGGGGTATACAGATATCACTTATTAGGGGTATACAGATATCAGTTATTAGGAGTATACAGATATCAGTTATTAGGGGTATACAGATATCACTTATTAGGAGTATACAGATATCACTTATTAGGGGTATACAGATATCAGTTATTAGGGGTATACAGATATCACTTATTAGGGGTATACAGATATCACTTATTAGGGGTATACAGATATCACTTATTAGGGGTATACAGATATCACTTATTAGGGTATACAGATATCACTTATTAGGGGTATACAGATATCAGCTTATTAGGGGTATACAGATATCAGTTATTAGGGGTATACAGATATCAGCTTATTAGGAGTATACAGATATCACTTATTAGGGGTATACAGATATCAGTTATTAGGGTATACAGATATCACTTATTAGGGTATACAGATATCACTTATTAGGGGTATACAGATATCAGTTATTAGGGTATACAGATATCAGTTATTAGGGGTATACAGATATCACTTATTAGGGGTATACAGATATCAGCTTATTAGGAGTATACAGATATCACTTATTAGGGGTATACAGATATCACTTATTAGGAGTATACAGATATCACTTATTAGGGGTATACAGATATCACTTATTAGGAGTATACAGATATCACTTATTAGGGGTATACAGATATCAGTTATTAGGGGTATACAGATATCACTTATTAGGAGTATACAGATATCAGTTATTAGGGGTATACAGATATCAGTTATTAGGGTATACAGATATCACTTATTAGGGGTATACAGATATCAGTTATTAGGGGTATACAGATATCACTTATTAGGGGTATACAGATATCAGTTATTAGGGGTATACAGATATCAGTTATTAGGAGTATACAGATATCACTTATTAGGGGTATACGGATATCAGTTATTAGGGTATACAGATATCACTTATTAGGAGTATACAGATATCACTTATTAGGGGTATACAGATATCACTTATTAGGGGTATACAGATATCAGTTATTAGGGGTATACAGATATCACTTATTAGGGTATACAGATATCACTTATTAGGGTATACAGATATCAGTTATTAGGGGTATACAGATATCAGCTTATTAGGAGTATACAGATATCACTTATTAGGGGTATACAGATATCAGTTATTAGGAGTATACAGATATCACTTATTAGGGGTATACAGATATCACTTATTAGGGGTATACAGATATCACTTATTAGGGTATACAGATATCACTTATTAGGGGTATACAGATATCACTTATTAGGAGTATACAGATATCACTTATTAGGGGTATACAGATATCAGTTATTAGGGTATACAGATATCACTTATTAGGAGTATACAGATATCAGTTATTAGGGTATACAGATATCAGTTATTAGGGGTATACAGATATCACTTATTAGGGGTATACAGATATCACTTATTAGGGGTATACAGATATCACTTATTAGGGGTATACAGATATCACTTATTAGGGGTATACAGATATCAGTTATTAGGAGTATACAGATATCACTTATTAGGGTATACAGATATCACTTATTAGGGTATACAGATATCACTTATTAGGGGTATACAGATATCAGTTATTAGGGGTATACAGATATCAGTTATTAGGGGTATACAGATATCAGCTTATTAGGAGTATACAGATATCACTTATTAGGGGTATACAGATATCAGTTATTAGGGTATACAGATATCACTTATTAGGGGTATACAGATATCACTTATTAGGGGTATACAGATATCACTTATTAGGGTATACAGATATCACTTATTAGGAGTATACAGATATCACTTATTAGGGGTATACAGATATCACTTATTAGGAGTATACAGATATCACTTATTAGGGGTATACAGATATCACTTATTAGGGGTATACAGATATCAGTTATTAGGGGTATACAGATATCACTTATTAGGAGTATACAGATATCACTTATTAGGGGTATACAGATATCACTTATTAGGAGTATACAGATATCACTTATTAGGGGTATACAGATATCAGTTATTAGGGGTATACAGATATCAGTTATTAGGGGTATACAGATATCACTTATTAGGAGTATACAGATATCACTTATTAGGGGTATACAGATATCACTTATTAGGAGTATACAGATATCACTTATTAGGGGTATACAGATATCACTTATTAGGGGTATACAGATATCACTTATTAGGGGTATACAGATATCAGTTATTAGGAGTATACAGATATCACTTATTAGGGGTATACAGATATCACTTATTAGGGTATACAGATATCACTTATTAGGGGTATACAGATATCACTTATTAGGGGTATACAGATATCAGTTATTAGGGGTATACAGATATCAGCTTATTAGGAGTATACAGATATCACTTATTAGGGGTATACAGATATCAGTTATTAGGGGTATACAGATATCACGTTATTAGGGGATACAGATATCACTTATTAGGGGTATACAGATATCACTTATTAGGGTATACAGATATCACTTATTAGGGGTATACAGATATCAGTTATTAGGAGTATACAGATATCGCTTATTAGGGGTATACAGATATCACTTATTAGGAGTATACAGATATCACTTATTAGGGGTATACAGATATCACTTATTAGGGTATACAGATATCAGTTATTAGGGGTATACAGATATCACTTATTAGGAGTATACAGATATCACTTATTAGGGGTATACAGATATCAGTTATTAGGAGTATACAGATATCACTTATTAGGGGTATACAGATATCAGTTATTAGGGGTATACAGATATCACTTATTAGGGGTATACAGATATCACTTATTAGGAGTATACAGATATCACTTATTAGGGGTATACAGATATCACTTATTAGGAGTATACAGATATCACTTATTAGGGGTATACAGATATCACTTATTAGGGGTATACAGATATCACTTATTAGGGGTATACAGATATCAGTTATTAGGAGTATACAGATATCAGCTTATTAGGGGTATACAGATATCACTTATTAGGAGTATACAGATATCACTTATTAGGGGTATACAGATATCAGTTATTAGGGGTATACAGATATCACTTATTAGGGGTATACAGATATCACTTATTAGGAGTATACAGATATCACTTATTAGGGTATACAGATATCAGTTATTAGGGTATACAGATATCACTTATTAGGGTATACAGATATCACTTATTAGGGGTATACAGATATCACTTATTAGGGTATACGGATATCAGTTATTAGGAGTATACAGATATCACTTATTAGGGGTATACAGATATCACTTATTAGGGGTATACAGATATCACTTATTAGGAGTATACAGATATCGCTTATTAGGGGTATACAGATATCAGTTATTAGGGTATACAGATATCGCTTATTAGGGGTATACAGATATCAGTTATTAGGAGTATACAGATATCACTTATTAGGGTATACAGATATCACTTATTAGGAGTATACAGATATCACTTATTAGGAGTATACAGATATCACTTATTAGGGTATACAGATATCACTTATTAGGGGTATACAGATATCACTTATTAGGGAGTATACAGATATCAGTTATTAGGAGTATACAGATATCACTTATTAGGAGTATACAGATATCACTTATTAGGAGTATACAGATATCACTTATTAGGGGTATACAGATATCAGTTATTAGGGGTATACAGATATCACTTATTAGGGGTATACAGATATCACTTATTAGGAGTATACAGATATCACTTATTAGGGGTATACAGATATCACTTATTAGGAGTATACAGATATCACTTATTAGGAGTATACAGATATCACTTATTAGGGGTATACAGATATCAGTTATTAGGGTATACAGATATCACTTATTAGGGGTATACAGATATCACTTATTAGGAGTATACAGATATCGCTTATTAGGGGTATACAGATATCAGTTATTAGGAGTATACAGATATCACTTATTAGGGGTATACAGATATCAGTTATTAGAGTATACAGATATCACTTATTAGGGGTATACGGATATCAGTTATTAGGAGTATACAGATATCACTTATTAGGAGTATACAGATATCACTTATTAGGGTATACGGATATCAGTTATTAGGAGTATACAGATATCACTTATTAGGGGTATACAGATATCACTTATTAGGAGTATACAGATATCACTTATTAGGGGTATACAGATATCAGTTATTAGGGTATACAGATATCAGTTATTAGGGGTATACAGATATCACTTATTAGGAGTATACAGATATCACTTATTAGGGGTATACGGATATCAGTTATTAGGGGTATACAGATATCACTTATTAGGGTATACAGATATCACTTATTAGGGGCATACAGATATCACTTATTAGGGGTATACGGATATCAGTTATTAGGAGTATACAGATATCACTTATTAGGGGTATACAGATATCACTTATTAGGGGTATACGGATATCAGTTATTAGGAGTATACAGATATCACTTATTAGGGGTATACAGATATCACTTATTAGGAGTATACAGATATCACTTATTAGGGGTATACAGATATCACTTTTTAGGAGTATACAGATATCACTTATTAGGGGTATACAGATATCACTTATTAGGGGTATACAGATATCACTTATTAGGAGTATACAGATATCACTTATTAGGGGTATACAGATATCAGTTATTAGGAGTAAACAGATATCACTTATTAGGGGTATACAGATATCACTTATTAGGAGTATACAGATATCACTTATTAGGGGTATACAGATATCAGTTATTAGGGGTATACAGATATCACTTATTAGGAGTATACAGATATCACTTATTAGGGGTATACGGATATCAGTTATTAGGAGTATACAGATATCACTTATTAGGGGTATACAGATATCACTTATTAGGAGTATACAGATATCACTTATTAGGGGTATACAGATATCAGTTATTAGGGGTATACAGATATCAGTTATTAGGGGTATACAGATATCACTTATTAGGAGTATACAGATATCACTTATTAGGGGTATACGGATATCAGTTATTAGGAGTATACAGATATCACTTATTAGGAGTATACAGATATCACTTATTAGGAGTATACAGATATCACTTATTAGGGGTATACAGATATCAGTTATTAGGGGTATACAGATATCAGTTATTAGGGGTATACAGATATCACTTATTAGGAGTATACAGATATCACTTATTAGGGGTATACAGATATCACTTATTAGGAGTATTCAGATATCACTTATTAGCAGTATACAGATATCACTTATTAGGAGTATACAGATATCACTTATTAGGGGTATACAGATATCAGTTATTAGGAGTATACAGATATCCCTTATTAGGAGTATACAGATATCACTTATTAGGGGTATACAGATATCACTTATTAGCAGTATACAGATATCACTTATTAGGGGTATACAGATATCACTTATTAGGAGTATACAGATATCAGTTATTAGGAGTATACAGATATCACTTATTAGGAGTATACAGATATCACTTATTAGGAGTATTCAGATATCACTTATTAGCAGTATACAGATATCATTTATTAGGAGTATACAGATATCACTTATTAGGGGTATACAGATATCAGTTATTAGGAGTATACAGATATCACTTATTAGGAGTATACAGATATCAGTTATTAGGGGTATACAGATATCACTTATTAGGGGTATACAGATATCACTTATTAGGAGTATACAGATATCACTTATTAGGAGTATACAGATATCAGTTATTAGGAGTATACAGATATCACTTATTAGGGGTATACAGATATCACTTATTAGGGGTATACAGATATCACTTATTAGGGGTATACGGATATCAGTTATTAGGAGTATACAGATATCACTTATTAGGAGTATACAGATATCACTTATTAGGGGTATACAGATATCACTTATTAGGGGTATACAGATATCACTTATTAGGGGTATACAGATATCACTTATTAGGGGTATACAGATATCACTTATTAGCAGTATACAGATATCACTTATTAGGGGTATACAGATATCAGTTATTAGGAGTATACAGATAGCACTTATTAGGGGTATACAGATATCAGTTATTAGAAGTATACAGATATCACTTATTAGGGGTATACAGATATCAGTTATTAGGAGTATACAGATATCACTTATTAGGAGTATACAGATATCACTTATTAGGAGTATACAGATATCACTTATTAGGGGTATACAGATATCAGTTATTAGGGGTATACAGATATCACTTATTAGGGGTATACAGATATCACTTATTAGGAGTATACAGATATCACTTATTAGGAGTATACAGATATCAGTTATTAGGAGTATACAGATATCACTTATTAGGGGTATACAGATATCACTTATTAGGGGTATACAGATATCACTTATTAGGGGTATACGGATATCAGTTATTAGGAGTATACAGATATCACTTATTAGGAGTATACAGATATCACTTATTAGGGGTATACAGATATCAGTTATTAGGGGTATACAGATATCACTTATTAGGGGTATACAGATATCACTTATTAGGAGTATACAGATATCGCTTATTAGGAGTATACAGATATCAGTTATTAGGAGTATACAGATATCACTTATTAGGGGTATACAGATGTCAGTTATTAGGAGTATACAGATATCACTTATTAGGGGTATACAGATATCAGTTATTAGGAGTATACAGATATCACTTATTAGGGGTATACAGATATCAGTTATTAGAAGTATACAGATATCACTTTTTAGGGGTATACAGATATCACTTATTAGGAGTATACAGATATCAGTTATTAGGGGTATACAGATATCAGTTATTAGGAGTATACAGTTATCAATTATTAGGGGTATACAGATATCACTTATTAGGGGTATACAGATATCACTTATTAGGGGTATACAGATATCAGTTATTAGGAGTATACAGATATCACTTATTAGGGGTATACGGATATCAGTTATTAGGAGTATACAGATATCACTTATTAGGAGTATACAGATATCACTTATTAGGGGTATACGGATATCAGTTATTAGGAGTATACAGATATCGCTTATTAGGGGTATACAGATATCACTTATTAGGAGTATACAGATATCACTTATTAGGGGTATACAGATATCAGTTATTAGGGGTATACAGATATCAGTTATTAGGGGTATACAGATATCACTTATTAGGAGTATACAGATATCACTTATTATGGGTATACGGATATCAGTTATTAGGGGTATACAGATATCACTTATTAGGGGTATACAGATATCACTTATTAGGGGCATACAGATATCACTTATTAGGGGTATACGGATATCAGTTATTAGGAGTATACAGATATCACTTATTAGGGGTATACAGATATCACTTATTAGGAGTATACAGATATCAGTTATTAGGGGTATACAGATATCACTTATTAGGAGTATACAGATATCACTTATTAGGGGTATACAGATATCACTTATTAGGGGTATACAGATATCACTTATTAGGAGTATACAGATATCACTTATTAGGGGTATACAGATATCACTTATTAGGAGTATACAGATATCACTTATTAGGAGTATACAGATATCACTTATTAGGAGTATACAGATATCACTTATTAGGAGTATACAGATATCACATATTAGGAGTATACAGATATCGCTTATTAGGGGTATACAGATATCAGTTATTAGGAGTATACAGATATCACTTATTAGGGGTATACAGATATCACTTATTAGCAGTATACAGATATCACTTATTAGGGGTATACAGATATCGCTTATTAGGAGTATACAGATATCACTTATTAGGAGTATACAGATATCGCTTATTAGGGGTATACAGATATCAGTTATTAGGGGTATACAGATATCGCTTATTAGGGGTATACAGATATCAGTTATTAGGAGTATACAGATATCACTTGTTAGGAGTATACAGATATCACTTATTAGCAGTATACAGATATCACTTATTAGGAGTATACAGATATCACTTATTAGCAGTATACAGATATCACTTATTAGGGGTATACAGATATCACTTATTAGGAGTATACAGATATCAGTTATTAGGAGTATACAGATATCACTTATTAGGAGTATACAGATATCACTTATTAGGAGTATACAGATATCACTTATTAGGGGTATACAGATATCAGTTATTAGGGGTATACAGATATCACTTATTAGGGGTATACAGATATCACTTATTAGGAGTATACAGATATCACTTATTAGGGGTATACGGATATCAGTTATTAGGAGTATACAGATATCACTTATTAGGAGTATACAGATATCACTTATTAGGGGTATACAGATATCAGTTATTAGGGGTATACAGATATCACTTATTAGGGGTATACAGATATCACTTATTAGGAGTATACAGATATCGCTTATTAGGAGTATACAGATATCAGTTATTAGGAGTATACAGATATCACTTATTAGGGGTATACAGATATCAGTTATTAGAAGTATACAGATATCACTTATTAGGAGTATACGGATATCAGTTATTAGGAGTATACAGATATCACTCATTAGGAGTATACAGATATCACTTATTAGGGGTATACGGATATCAGTTATTAGGAGTATACAGATATCGCTTATTAGGGGTATACAGATATCACTTATTAGGAGTATACAGATATCACTTATTAGGGGTATACAGATATCAGTTATTAGGGGTATACAGATATCAGTTATTAGGGGTATACAGATATCACTTATTAGGAGTATACAGATATCACTTATTATGGGTATACGGATATCAGTTATTAGGGGTATACAGATATCACTTATTAGGGGTATACAGATATCACTTATTAGGGGCATACAGATATCACTTATTAGGGGTATACGGATATCAGTTATTAGGAGTATACAGATATCACTTATTAGGGGTATACAGATATCACTTATTAAGGGTATACGGATATCAGTTATTAGGAGTATACAGATATCACTTATTAGGGGTATACAGATATCACTTATTAGGAGTATACAGATATCACTTATTAGGGGTATACAGATATCACTTTTTAGGAGTATACAGATATCACTTATTAGGGGTATACAGATATCACTTATTAGGGGTATACAGATATCACTTATTAGGAGTATACAGATATCACTTATTAGGGGTATACAGATATCAGTTATTAGGAGTAAACAGATATCACTTATTAGGGGTATACAGATATCACTTATTAGGAGTATACAGATATCACTTATTAGGGGTATACAGATATCAGTTATTAGGGGTATACAGATATCACTTATTAGGAGTATACAGATATCACTTATTAGGGGTATACGGATATCAGTTATTAGGAGTATACAGATATCACTTATTAGGGGTATACAGATATCACTTATTAGGAGTATACAGATATCACTTATTAGGGGTATACAGATATCAGTTATTAGGGGTATACAGATATCAGTTATTAGGGGTATACAGATATCACTTATTAGGAGTATACAGATATCACTTATTAGGGGTATACGGATATCAGTTATTAGGAGTATACAGATATCACTTATTAGGAGTATACAGATATCACTTATTAGGAGTATACAGATATCACTTATTAGGGGTATACAGATATCAGTTATTAGGGGTATACAGATATCACTTATTAGGGGTATACAGATATCACTTATTAGGAGTATACAGATATCACTTATTAGGAGTATACAGATATCAGTTATTAGGAGTATACAGATATCACTTATTAGGGGTATACAGATATCACTTATTAGGGGTATACAGATATCACTTATTAGGGGTATACGGATATCAGTTATTAGGAGTATACAGATATCACTTATTAGGAGTATACAGATATCACTTATTAGGGGTATACAGATATCAGTTATTAGGGGTATACAGATATCACTTATTAGGAGTATACAGATATCGCTTATTAGGAGTATACAGATATCAGTTATTAGGAGTATACAGATATCACTTATTAGGGGTATACAGATGTCAGTTGATAGGAGTATACAGATATCACTTATTAGGGGTATACAGATATCAGTTATTAGGAGTATACAGATATCACTTATTAGGGGTATACAGATATCAGTTATTAGAAGTATACAGATATCACTTTTTAGGGGTATACAGATATCACTTATTAGGAGTATACAGATATCAGTTATTAGGGGTATACAGATATCAGTTATTAGGAGTATACAGTTATCACTTATTAGGGGTATACAGATATCACTTATTAGGGGTATACAGATATCACTTATTAGGGGTATACAGATATCAGTTATTAGGAGTATACAGATATCACTTATTAGGGGTATACGGATATCAGTTATTAGGAGTATACAGATATCACTTATTAGGAGTATACAGATATCACTTATTAGGGGTATACGGATATCAGTTATTAGGAGTATACAGATATCGCTTATTAGGGGTATACAGATATCACTTATTAGGAGTATACAGATATCACTTATTAGGGGTATACAGATATCAGTTATTAGGGGTATACAGATATCAGTTATTAGGGGTATACAGATATCACTTATTAGGAGTATACAGATATCACTTATTATGGGTATACGGATATCAGTTATTAGGGGTATACAGATATCACTTATTAGGGGTATACAGATATCACTTATTAGGGGCATACAGATATCACTTATTAGGGGTATACGGATATCAGTTATTAGGAGTATACAGATATCACTTATTAGGGGTATACAGATATCACTTATTAGGAGTATACAGATATCAGTTATTAGGGGTATACAGATATCACTTATTAGGAGTATACAGATATCACTTATTAGGGGTATACAGATATCACTTATTAGGGGTATACAGATATCACTTATTAGGAGTATACAGATATCACTTATTACGGGTATACAGATATCACTTATTAGGAGTATACAGATATCACTTATTAGGAGTATACAGATATCACTTATTAGGAGTATACAGATATCACTTATTAGGAGTATACAGATATCACATATTAGGAGTATACAGATATCGCTTATTAGGGGTATACAGATATCAGTTATTAGGAGTATACAGATATCACTTATTAGGGGTATACAGATATCACTTATTAGCAGTATACAGATATCACTTATTAGGGGTATACAGATATCGCTTATTAGGAGTATACAGATATCACTTATTAGGAGTATACAGATATCGCTTATTAGGGGTATACAGATATCAGTTATTAGGGGTATACAGATATCGCTTATTAGGGGTATACAGATATCAGTT
The DNA here is from genome assembly GCF_031893055.1 of Leptodactylus fuscus. Lineage (NCBI taxonomy): Eukaryota > Metazoa > Chordata > Amphibia > Anura > Leptodactylidae > Leptodactylus > Leptodactylus fuscus. The sequence continues at coordinate 12,783 of NW_027439951.1, forward strand.
ATTAGGAGTATACAGATATCACTTGTTAGGAGTATACAGATATCACTTATTAGCAGTATACAGATATCACTTATTAGGAGTATACAGATATCACTTATTAGCAGTATACAGATATCACTTATTAGGGGTATACAGATATCACTTATTAGGAGTATACAGATATCAGTTATTAGGAGTATACAGATATCACTTATTAGGAGTATACAGATATCACTTATTAGGAGTATACAGATATCACTTATTAGGGGTATACAGATATCAGTTATTAGGGGTATACAGATATCACTTATTAGGGGTATACAGATATCACTTATTAGGAGTATACAGATATCACTTATTAGGGGTATACGGATATCAGTTATTAGGAGTATACAGATATCACTTATTAGGAGTATACAGATATCACTTATTAGGGGTATACAAATATCAGTTATTAGGGGTATACAGATATCACTTATTAGGGGTATACAGATATCACTTATTAGGAGTATACAGATATCGCTTATTAGGAGTATACAGATATCAGTTATTAGGAGTATACAGATATCACTTATTAGGGGTATACAGATATCAGTTATTAGAAGTATACAGATATCACTTATTAGGGGTATACGGATATCAGTTATTAGGAGTATACAGATATCACTCATTAGGAGTATACAGATATCACTTATTAGGGGTATACGGATATCAGTTATTAGGAGTATACAGATATCGCTTATTAGGGGTATACAGATATCACTTATTAGGAGTATACAGATATCACTTATTAGGGGTATACAGATATCAGTTATTAGGGGTATACAGATATCAGTTATTAGGGGTATACAGATATCACTTATTAGGAGTATACAGATATCACTTATTATGGGTATACGGATATCAGTTATTAGGGGTATACAGATATCACTTATTAGGGGTATACAGATATCACTTATTAGGGGCATACAGATATCACTTATTAGGGGTATACGGATATCAGTTATTAGGAGTATACAGATATCACTTATTAGGGGTATACAGATATCACTTATTAGGGGTATACGGATATCAGTTATTAGGAGTATACAGATATCACTTATTAGGGGTATACAGATATCACTTATTAGGAGTATACAGATATCACTTATTAGGGGTATACAGATATCACTTTTTAGGAGTATACAGATATCACTTATTAGGGGTATACAGATATCACTTATTAGGGGTATACAGATATCACTTATTAGGAGTATACAGATATCACTTATTAGGGGTATACAGATATCAGTTATTAGGAGTAAACAGATATCACTTATTAGAGGTATACAGATATCACTTATTAGGAGTATACAGATATCACTTATTAGGGGTATACAGATATCACTTATTAGGAGTATACAAATATCACTTATTAGGAGTATACAGATATCAATTATTAGGAGTATACAGATATCACTTATTAGGAGTATACAGATATCACATATTAGGAGTATACAGATATCGCTTATTAGGGGTATACAGATATCAGTTATTAGGAGTATACAGATATCACTTATTAGGGGTATACAGATATCACTTATTAGCAGTATACAGATATCACTTATTAGGGGTATACAGATATCGCTTATTAGGAGTATACAAATATCACTTATTAGGAGTATACAGATATCGCTTATTAGGGGTATACAGATATCAGTTATTAGGGGTATACAGATATCGCTTATTAGGGGTATACAGATATCAGTTATTAGGAGTATACAGATATCACTTGTTAGGAGTATACAGATATCACTTATTAGCAGTATACAGATATCACTTATTAGGAGTATACAGATATCACTTATTAGCAGTATACAGATATCACTTATTAGGGGTATACAGATATCACTTATTAGGAGTATACAGATATCAGTTATTAGGAGTATACAGATATCACTTATTAGGAGTATACAGATATCACTTATTAGGAGTATACAGATATCACTTATTAGGGGTATACAGATATCAGTTATTAGGGGTATACAGATATCACTTATTAGGGGTATACAGATATCACTTATTAGGAGTATACAGATATCACTTATTAGGGGTATACGGATATCAGTTATTAGGAGTATACAGATATCACTTATTAGGAGTATACAGATATCACTTATTAGGGGTATACAGATATCAGTTATTAGGGGTATACAGATATCACTTATTAGGGGTATACAGATATCACTTATTAGGAGTATACAGATATCGCTTATTAGGAGTATACAGATATCAGTTATTAGGAGTATACAGATATCACTTATTAGGGGTATACAGATATCAGTTATTAGAAGTATACAGATATCACTTATTAGGGGTATACGGATATCAGTTATTAGGAGTATACAGATATCACTCATTAGGAGTATACAGATATCACTTATTAGGGGTATACGGATATCAGTTATTAGGAGTATACAGATATCGCTTATTAGGGGTATACAGATATCACTTATTAGGAGTATACAGATATCACTTATTAGGGGTATACAGATATCAGTTATTAGGGGTATACAGATATCAGTTATTAGGGGTATACAGATATCACTTATTAGGAGTATACAGATATCACTTATTATGGGTATACGGATATCAGTTATTAGGGGTATACAGATATCACTTATTAGGGGTATACAGATATCACTTATTAGGGGCATACAGATATCACTTATTAGGGGTATACGGATATCAGTTATTAGGAGTATACAGATATCACTTATTAGGGGTATACAGATATCACTTATTAGGGGTATACGGATATCAGTTATTAGGAGTATACAGATATCACTTATTAGGGGTATACAGATATCACTTATTAGGAGTATACAGATATCACTTATTAGGGGTATACAGATATCACTTTTTAGGAGTATACAGATATCACTTATTAGGGGTATACAGATATCACTTATTAGGGGTATACAGATATCACTTATTAGGAGTATACAGATATCACTTATTAGGGGTATACAGATATCAGTTATTAGGAGTAAACAGATATCACTTATTAGGGGTATACAGATATCACTTATTAGGAGTATACAGATATCACTTATTAGGGGTATACAGATATCAGTTATTAGGGGTATACAGATATCACTTATTAGGAGTATACAGATATCACTTATTAGGGGTATACGGATATCAGTTATTAGGAGTATACAGATATCACTTATTAGGGGTATACAGATATCACTTATTAGGAGTATACAGATATCACTTATTAGGGGTATACAGATATCAGTTATTAGGGGTATACAGATATCAGTTATTAGGGGTATACAGATATCACTTATTAGGAGTATACAGATATCACTTATTAGGGGTATACGGATATCAGTTATTAGGAGAATACAGATATCACTTATTAGGAGTATACAGATATCACTTATTAGGAGTATACAGATATCACTTATTAGGGGTATACAGATATCAGTTATTAGGGGTATACAGATATCAGTTATTAGGGGTATACAGATATCACTTATTAGGAGTATACAGATATCACTTATTAGGGGTATACAGATATCACTTATTAGGAGTATTCAGATATCACTTATTAGCAGTATACAGATATCACTTATTAGGAGTATACAGATATCACTTATTAGGGGTATACAGATATCAGTTATTAGGAGTATACAGATATCCCTTATTAGGAGTATACAGATATCACTTATTAGGGGTATACAGATATCACTTATTAGCAGTATACAGATATCACTTATTAGGGGTATACAGATATCACTTATTAGGAGTATACAGATATCAGTTATTAGGAGTATACAGATATCACTTATTAGGAGTATACAGATATCACTTATTAGGAGTATTCAGATATCACTTATTAGCAGTATACAGATATCATTTATTAGGAGTATACAGATATCACTTATTAGGGGTATACAGATATCAGTTATTAGGAGTATACAGATATCACTTATTAGGAGTATACAGATATCAGTTATTAGGGGTATACAGATATCACTTATTAGGGGTATACAGATATCACTTATTAGGAGTATACAGATATCACTTATTAGGAGTATACAGATATCAGTTATTAGGAGTATACAGATATCACTTATTAGGGGTATACAGATATCACTTATTAGGGGTATACAGATATCACTTATTAGGGGTATACGGATATCAGTTATTAGGAGTATACAGATATCACTTATTAGGAGTATACAGATATCACTTATTAGGGGTATACAGATATCACTTATTAGGGGTATACAGATATCACTTATTAGGGGTATACAGATATCACTTATTAGGGGTATACAGATATCACTTATTAGCAGTATACAGATATCACTTATTAGGGGTATACAGATATCAGTTATTAGGAGTATACAGATAGCACTTATTAGGGGTATACAGATATCAGTTATTAGAAGTATACAGATATCACTTATTAGGGGTATACAGATATCAGTTATTAGGAGTATACAGATATCACTTATTAGGGGTATACAGATATCACTTATTAGAGGTATACAGATATCAGTTATTAGGGGTATACAGATATCACTTATTAGGGGTATACAGATATCACTTATTAGGAGTATCCAGATATCAGTTATTAGGGGTATACAGATATCAGTTATTAGGAGTATACAGATATCACTTATTAGGGGTATACAGATATCACTTATTAGGGGTATACAGATATCACTTATTAGGGGTATACAGATATCAGTTATTAGGAGTATACAGATATCACTTATTAGGGGTATACGGATATCAGTTATTAGGAGTATACAGATATCACGTATTAGGAGTATACAGATATCACTTATTAGGGGTATACAGATATCACTTATTAGGGGTATACAGATATCACTTATTAGGGGTATACAGATATCAGTTATTAGGGGTATACAGATATCGCTTATTAGGGGTATACAGATATCGCTTATTAGGAGTATACAGATATCGCTTATTAGGAGTATACAGATATCACTTATTAGGGGTATACAGATATCACTTATTGGGGTATACAGATATCACTTATTAGGAGTATACAGATATCACTTATTAGGGGTATACAGATATCACTTATTAGGGGTATACAGATATCACTTATTAGGGGTATACAGATATCACTTATTAGGAGTATACAGATATCACTTATTAGCAGTATACAGATATCAGTTATTAGGAGTATACAGATATCACTTATTAGGAGTATACAGATATCAGTTATTAGGAGTATATAGATATCAGTTATTAGGGGTATACAGATATCACTTATTAGGAGTATACAGATATCACTTATTAGGGGTATACAGATATCGCTTATTAGGGGTATACTGATATCACTTATTAGGAGTATACAGATATCACTTATTAGGGGTATACAGATATCACTTATTAGGAGTATACAGATATCACTTATTAGGAGTATACAGATATCACTTATTAGGAGTATACAGATATCACTTATTAGGGGTATACAGATATCACTTATTAGGAGTATACAGATATCACTTATTAGGAGTATACAGATATCACTTATTAGGAGTATACAGATATCACTTATTAGGAGTATACAGATATCAGTTATTAGGGGTATACAGATATCACTTATTAGGAGTATACAGATATCGCTTATTAGGAGTATACAGATATCGCTTATTAGGAGTATACAGATATCAGTTATTAGGGGTATACGGATATCAGTTATTAGGAGTATACAGATATCAGTTATTAGGGGTATACAGATATCACTTATTAGGAGTATACAGATATCGCTTATTAGGAGTATACAGATATCGCTTATTAGGAGTATACAGATATCAGTTATTAGGGGTATACAGATATCGCTTATTAGGGGTATACAGATATAACTTATTAGGGGTATACAGATATCACTTATTAGCAGTATACAGATATCAGTTATTAGGAGTATACAGATATCACTTATTAGGGGTATACAGATTTAACTTATTAGGGGTATACAGATATCGCTTATTAGGGGTATACAGATATAACTTATTAGGGGTATACAGATATCGCTTATTAGGAGTATACAGATATCACTTATTAGGGGTATACAGATATCGCTTATTAGGAGTATACAGATATCACTTATTAGGGGTATACAGATATCAGTTATTAGGAATATACAGATATCACTTATTAGGGGTATACAGATATCGCTTTTTAGGGGTATACAGATATCGCTTATTAGGGGTATACAGATATCACTTATTAGGAGTATACAGATATCACTTATTAGGAGTATACAGATATCACTTATTAGGGGTATACAGATATCAGTTATTAGGGGTATACAGATATCACTTATTAGGAGTATACAGATATCGCTTATTAGGAGTATACAGATATCACTTATTAGGGGTATACAGATATCGCTTATTAGCGGTATACAGATATCAGTTATTAGGGGTATACAGATATCAGTTATTAGCAGTATACAGATATCACTTATTAGGGGTATACAGATATCGCTTATTAGGGGTATACAGATATAACTTATTAGGAGTATACAGATATCACTTATTAGGAGTATACAGATATCACTTATTAGGGGTATACAGATATCACTTATTAGGGGTATACAGATATCACTTATTAGGGGTATACAGATATCAGTTATTAAGAGTATACAGATATCACTTATTAGGAGTATACAGATATCACTTATTAGGGGTATACAGATATCAGTTATTAGGGGTATACAGATATCACTTATTAGGAGTATACAGATATCGCTTATTAGGAGTATACAGATATCGCTTATTAGGGGTATACAGATATCACTTATTAGGGGTATACAGATATCACTTATTAGGGGTATACAGATATCACTTATTAGGGGCATACAGATATCACTTATTAGGGGTATACGGATATCAGTTATTAGGAGTATACAGATATCACTTATTAGGGGTATACAGATATCACTTATTAGGAGTATACAGATATCAGTTATTAGGGATATACAGATATCACTTATTAGGAGTATACAGATATCACTTATTAGGGGTATACAGATATCACTTATTAGGGGTATACAGATATCACTTATTAGGAGTATACAGATATCACTTATTAGGGGTATACAGATATCACTTATTAGGAGTATACAGATATCACTTATTAGGAGTATACAGATATCACTTATTAGGAGTATACAGATATCACTTATTAGGAGTATACAGATATCACATATTAGGAGTATACAGATATCGCTTATTAGGGGTATACAGATATCAGTTATTAGTAGTATACAGATATCACTTATTAGGGGTATACAGATATCACTTATTAGCAGTATACAGATATCACTTATTAGGGGTATACAGATATCGCTTATTAGGAGTATACAGATATCACTTATTAGGAGTATACAGATATCGCTTATTAGGGGTATACAGATATCAGTTATTAGGGGTATACAGATATCGCTTATTAGGGGTATACAGATATCAGTTATTAGGAGTATACAGATATCACTTGTTAGGAGTATACAGATATCACTTATTAGCAGTATACAGATATCACTTATTAGGAGTATACAGATATCACTTATTAGCAGTATACAGATATCACTTATTAGGGGTATACAGATATCACTTATTAGGAGTATACAGATATCAGTTATTAGGAGTATACAGATATCACTTATTAGGAGTATACAGATATCACTTATTAGGAGTATACAGATATCACTTATTAGGGGTATACAGATATCAGTTATTAGGGGTATACAGATATCACTTATTAGGGGTATACAGATATCACTTATTAGGAGTATACAGATATCACTTATTAGGGGTATACGGATATCAGTTATTAGGAGTATAAAGATATCACTTATTAGGAGTATACAGATATCACTTATTAGGGGTATACAGATATCAGTTATTAGGGGTATACAGATATCACTTATTAGGGGTATACAGATATCACTTATTAGGAGTATACAGATATCGCTTATTAGGAGTATACAGATATCAGTTATTAGGAGTATACAGATATCACTTATTAGGGGTATACAGATATCAGTTATTAGAAGTATACAGATATCACTTATTAGGGGTATACGGATATCAGTTATTAGGAGTATACAGATATCACTCATTAGGAGTATACAGATATCACTTATTAGGGGTATACGGATATCAGTTATTAGGAGTATACAGATATCACTTATTAGGGGTATACAGATATCAGTTATTAGGGGTATACAGATATCAGTTATTAGGGGTATACAGATATCACTTATTAGGAGTATACAGATATCACTTATTATGGGTATACGGATATCAGTTATTAGGGGTATACAGATATCACTTATTAGGGGTATACAGATATCACTTATTAGGGGCATACAGATATCACTTATTAGGGGTATACGGATATCAGTTATTAGGAGTATACAGATATCACTTATTAGGGGTATACAGATATCACTTATTAGGGGTATACGGATATCAGTTATTAGGAGTATACAGATATCACTTATTAGGGGTATACAGATATCACTTATTAGGAGTATACAGATATCACTTATTAGGGGTATACAGATATCACTTTTTAGGAGTATACAGATATCACTTATTAGGGGTATACAGATATCACTTATTAGGGGTATACAGATATCACTTATTAGGAGTATACAGATATCACTTATTAGGGGTATACAGATATCAGTTATTAGGAGTAAACAGATATCACTTATTAGGGGTATACAGATATCACTTATTAGGAGTATACAGATATCACTTATTAGGGGTATACAGATATCAGTTATTAGGGGTATACAGATATCACTTATTAGGAGTATACAGATATCACTTATTAGGGGTATACGGATATCAGTTATTAGGAGTATACAGATATCACTTATTAGGGGTATACAGATATCACTTATTAGGAGTATACAGATATCACTTATTAGGGGTATACAGATATCAGTTATTAGGGGTATACAGATATCAGTTATTAGGGGTATACAGATATCACTTATTAGGAGTATACAGATATCACTTATTAGGGGTATACGGATATCAGTTATTAGGAGTATACAGATATCACTTATTAGGAGTATACAGATATCACTTATTAGGAGTATACAGATATCACTTATTAGGGGTATACAGATATCAGTTATTAGGGGTATACAGATATCACTTATTAGGGGTATACAGATATCACTTATTAGGAGTATACAGATATCACTTATTAGGAGTATACAGATATCAGTTATTAGGAGTATACAGATATCACTTATTAGGGGTATACAGATATCACTTATTAGGGGTATACAGATATCACTTATTAGGGGTATACGGATATCAGTTATTAGGAGTATATAGATATCACTTATTAGGAGTATACAGATATCACTTATTAGGGGTATACAGATATCAGTTATTAGGGGTATACAGATATCACTTATTAGGGGTATACAGATATCACTTATTAGGAGTATACAGATATCGCTTATTAGGAGTATACAGATATCAGTTATTAGGAGTATACAGATATCACTTATTAGGGGTATACAGATGTCAGTTATTAGGAGTATACAGATATCACTTATTAGGGGTATACAGATATCAGTTATTAGGAGTATACAGATATCACTTATTAGGGGTATACAGATATCAGTTATTAGAAGTATACAGATATCACTTTTTAGGGGTATACAGATATCACTTATTAGGAGTATACAGATATCAGTTATTAGGGGTATACAGATATCAGTTATTAGGAGTATACAGTTATCACTTATTAGGGGTATACAGATATCACTTATTAGGGGTATACAGATATCACTTATTAGGGGTATACAGATATCAGTTATTAGGAGTATACAGATATCACTTATTAGGGGTATACGGATATCAGTTATTAGGAGTATACAGATATCACTTATTAGGAGTATACAGATATCACTTATTAGGGGTATACGGATATCAGTTATTAGGAGTATACAGATATCGCTTATTAGGGGTATACAGATATCACTTATTAGGAGTATACAGATATCACTTATTAGGGGTATACAGATATCAGTTATTAGGGGTATACAGATATCAGTTATTAGGGGTATACAGATATCACTTATTAGGAGTATACAGATATCACTTATTATGGGTATACGGATATCAGTTATTAGGGGTATACAGATATCACTTATTAGGGGTATACAGATATCACTTATTAGGGGCATACAGATATCACTTATTAGGGGTATACGGATATCAGTTATTAGGAGTATACAGATATCACTTATTAGGGGTATACAGATATCACTTATTAGGAGTATACAGATATCAGTTATTAGGGGTATACAGATATCACTTATTAGGAGTATACAGATATCACTTATTAGGGGTATACAGATATCACTTATTAGGGGTATACAGATATCACTTATTAGGAGTATACAGATATCACTTATTAGGGGTATACAGATATCACTTATTAGGCGTATACAGATATCACTTATTAGGAGTATACAGATATCACTTATTAGGAGTATACAGATATCACTTATTAGGAGTATACAGATATCACATATTAGGAGTATACAGATATCGCTTATTAGGGGTATACAGATATCAGTTATTAGGAGTATACAGATATCACTTATTAGGGGTATACAGATATCACTTATTAGCAGTATACAGATATCACTTATTAGGGGTATACAGATATCGCTTATTAGGAGTATACAGATATCACTTATTAGGAGTATACAGATATCGCTTATTAGGGGTATACAGATATCAGTTATTAGGGGTATACAGATATCGCTTATTAGGGGTATACAGATATCAGTTATTAGGAGTATACAGATATCACTTGTTAGGAGTATACAGATATCACTTATTAGCAGTATACAGATATCACTTATTAGGAGTATACAGATATCACTTATTAGCAGTATACAGATATCACTTATTAGGGGTATACAGATATCACTTATTAGGAGTATACAGATATCAGTTATTAGGAGTATACAGATATCACTTATTAGGAGTATACAGATATCACTTATTAGGAGTATACAGATATCACTTATTAGGGGTATACAGATATCAGTTATTAGGGGTATACAGATATCACTTATTAGGGGTATACAGATATCACTTATTAGGAGTATACAGATATCACTTATTAGGGGTATACGGATATCAGTTATTAGGAGTATACAGATATCACTTATTAGGAGTATACAGATATCACTTATTAGGGGTATACAGATATCAGTTATTAGGGGTATACAGATATCACTTATTAGGGGTATACAGATATCACTTATTAGGAGTATACAGATATCGCTTATTAGGAGTATACAGATATCAGTTATTAGGAGTATACAGATATCACTTATTAGGGGTATACAGATATCAGTTATTAGAAGTATACAGATATCACTTATTATGGGTATACGGATATCAGTTATTAGGGGTATACAGATATCACTTATTAGGGGTATACAGATATCACTTATTAGGGGCATACAGATATCACTTATTAGGGGTATACGGATATCAGTTATTAGGAGTATACAGATATCACTTATTAGGGGTATACAGATATCACTTATTAGGGGTATACGGATATCAGTTATTAGGAGTATACAGATATCACTTATTAGGGGTATACAGATATCACTTATTAGGAGTATACAGATATCACTTATTAGGGGTATACAGATATCACTTTTTAGGAGTATACAGATATCACTTATTAGGGGTATACAGATATCACTTATTAGGGGTATACAGATATCACTTATTAGGAGTATACAGATATCACTTATTAGGGGTATACAGATATCAGTTATTAGGAGTAAACAGATATCACTTATTAGGGGTATACAGATATCACTTATTAGGAGTATACAGATATCACTTATTAGGGGTATACAGATATCAGTTATTAGGGGTATACAGATATCACTTATTAGGAGTATACAGATATCACTTATTAGGGGTATACGGATATCAGTTATTAAGAGTATACAGATATCACTTATTAGGGGTATACAGATATCACTTATTAGGAGTATACAGATATCACTTATTAGGGGTATACAGATATCAGTTATTAGGGGTATACAGATATCAGTTATTAGGGGTATACAGATATCACTTATTAGGAGTATACAGATATCACTTATTAGGGGTATACGGATATCAGTTATTAGGAGTATACAGATATCACTTATTAGGAGTATACAGATATCACTTATTAGGAGTATACAGATATCACTTATTAGGGGTATACAGATATCACTTATTAGGAGTATTCAGATATCAGTTATTAGGGGTATACAGATATCACTTATTAGGAGTATACAGATATCACTTATTAGGGGTATACAGATATCAGTTATTAGGAGTATACAGATATCCCTTATTAGGAGTATACAGATATCACTTATTAGGGGTATACAGATATCACTTATTAGCAGTATACAGATATCACTTATTAGGGGTATACAGATATCACTTATTAGGAGTATACAGATATCAGTTATTAGGAGTATACAGATATCACTTATTAGGAGTATACAGATATCACTTATTAGGAGTATTCAGATATCACTTATTAGCAGTATACAGATATCATTTATTAGGAGTATACAGATATCACTTATTAGGGGTATACAGATATCAGTTATTAGGAGTATACAGATATCACTTATTAGGAGTATACAGATATCAGTTATTAGGGGTATACAGATATTACTTATTAGGGGTATACAGATATCAGTTATTAGGGGTATACAGATATCACTTATTAGGAGTATACAGATATCGCTTATTAGGAGTATACAGATATCACTTATTAGGGGTATACAGATATCGCTTATTAGCGGTATACAGATATCAGTTATTAGGGGTATACAGATATCAGTTATTAGCAGTATACAGATATCACTTATTAGGGGTATACAGATATCGCTTATTAGGGGTATACAGATATAACTTATTAGGAGTACACAGATATCACTTATTAGGAGTATACAGATATCACTTATTAGGGGTATACAGATATCACTTATTAGGGGTATACAGATATCACTTATTAGGGGTATACAGATATCAGTTATTAAGAGTATACAGATATCACTTATTAGGAGTATACAGATATCACTTATTAGGGGTATACAGATATCAGTTATTAGGGGTATACAGATATCACTTATTAGGAGTATACAGATATCGCTTATTAGGAGTATACAGATATCGCTTATTAGGGGTATACAGATATCAGTTATTAGGGGTATACAGATATCGCTTATTAGGGGTATACAGATATCAGTTATTAGGAGTATACAGATATCACTTATTAGGAGTATACAGATATCACTTATTAGCAGTATACAGATATCACTTATTAGGAGTATACAGATATCACTTATTAGGGGTATACAGATATCAGTTATTAGGAGTATACAGATATCACTTATTAGGAGTATACAGATATCACTTATTAGGGGTATACAGATATCACTTATTAGCAGTATACAGATATCACTTATTAGGGGTATACAGATATCACTTATTAGGATTATACAGATATCAGTTATTAGGAGTATATAGATATCACTTATTAGGAGTATACAGATATCACTTATTAGGAGTATACAGATATCACTTATTAGGGGTATACAGATATCAGTTATTAGGGGTATACAGATATCACTTATTAGGGGTATACAGATATCACTTATTAGGAGTATACAGATATCACTCATTAGGAGTATACAGATATCAGTTATTAGGAGTATACAGATATCACTTATTAGGGGTATACAGATATCACTTATTAGGGGTATACAGATATCACTTATTAGGGGTATACGGATATCAGTTATTAGGAGTATACAGATATCACTTATTAGGAGTATACAGATATCACTTATTAGGGGTATACAGATATCAGTTATTAGGGGTATACAGATATCACTTATTAGGGGTATACAGATATCACTTATTAGGGGTATACGGATATCAGTTATTAGGGGTATACAGATATCAGTTATTAGGAGTATACAGATATCACTTATTAGGGGTATACAGATATCAGTTATTAGGAGTATACAGATATCACTTATTAGGGGTATACAGTTATCAGTTATTAGGAGTATACAGATATCACTTATTAGGGGTATACAGATATCAGTTATTAGAAGTATACAGATATCACTTTTTAGGGGTATACAGATATCACTTATTAGGAGTATACAGATATCAGTTATTAGGGGTATACAGATATCAGTTATTAGGAGTATACAGATATCACTTATTAGGGGTATACAGATATCACTTATTAGGGGTATACAGATATCACTTATTAGGGGTATACAGATATCAGTTATTAGGAGTATACAGATATCACTTATTAGGGGTATACGGATATCAGTTATTAGGAGTATACAGATATCACTTATTAGGAGTATACAGATATCACTTATTAGGGGTATACAGATATCAATTATTAGGGGTATACAGATATCAGTTATTAGGGGTATACAGATATCACTTATTAGGAGTATACAGATATCACTTATTAGGGGTATACGGATATCAGTTATTAGGGGTATACAGATATCACTTATTAGGGGTATACAGATATCACTTATTAGGGGTATACAGATATCACTTATTAGGGGTATACGGATATCAGTTATTAGGAGTATACAGATATCACTTATTAGGAGTATACAGATATCAGTTATTAGGGGTATACACATATCAGTTATTAGGGGTATACAGATATCACTTATTAGGAGTATACAGATATCACTTATTAGGGGTATACAGATATCACTTATTAGGAGTATACAGATATCACTTATTAGGGGTATACAGATATCACTTATTAGCAGTATACAGATATCAGTTATTAGGAGAATACAGATATCACTTATTAGGGGTATACAGATATCACTTATTAGGAGAATACAGATATCACTTATTAGGGGTATACAGATATCACTTATTAGGGGTATACAGATATCACTTATTAGGAGTATACAGATATCACTTATTAGGGGTATACAGATATTACTTATTAGGAGTATACAGATATCACTTATTAGGGGTATACAGATATCAATTATTAGGGGTATACAGATATCAGTTATTAGGGGTATACAGATATCACTTATTAGGAGTATACAGATATCACTTATTAGGGGTATACGGATATCAGTTATTAGGGGTATACAGATATCACTTATTAGGGGTATACAGATATCACTTATTAGGGGTATACAGATATCACTTATTAGGGGTATACGGATATCAGTTATTAGGAGTATACAGATATCACTTATTAGGAGTATACAGATATCAGTTATTAGGGGTATACAGATATCAGTTATTAGGGGTATACAGATATCACTTATTAGGAGTATACAGATATCACTTATTAGGGGTATACAGATATCACTTATTAGCAGTATACAGATATCAGTTATTAGGAGAATACAGATATCACTTATTAGGGGTATACAGATATCACTTATTAGGAGAATACAGATATCACTTATTAGGGGTATACAGATATCACTTATTAGGGGTATACAGATATCACTTATTAGGAGTATACAGATATCACTTATTAGGGGTATACGGATATCAGTTATTAGGGGTATACAGATATCACTTATTAGGGGTATACAGATATCACTTATTAGGGGTATACAGATATCACTTATTAGGAGTATACAGATATCACTTATTAGGGGTATACAGATATCACTTATTAGCAGCATACAGATATCACTTATTAGGGGTATACAGATATCAGTTATTAGGAGTATACAGATATCACTTATTAGGGGTATACAGATATCAGTTATTAGAAGTATACAGATATCACTTATTAGGGGTATACAGATATCAGTTATTAGGAGTATACAGATATCACTTATTAGGGGTATACAGATATCACTTATTAGGGGTATACAGATATCAGTTATTAGGGGTATACAGATATCACTTATTAGGGGTATACAGATATCACTTATTAGGAGTATACAGATATCAGTTATTAGGGGTATACAGATATCAGTTATTAGGAGTATACAGATATCACTTATTAGGGGTATACAGATATCACTTATTAGGGGTATACAGATATCACTTATTAGGGGTATACAGATGTCAGTTATTAGGGGTATACAGATATCACTTATTAGGGGTATACAGATATCACTTATTAGGGGTATACAGATATCACTTATTAGGGGTATACGGATATCAGTTATTAGGAGTATACAGATATCACGTATTAGGAGTATACAGATATCACTTATTAGGGGTATACAGATATCACTTATTAGGGGTATACAGATATCACTTATTAGGGGTATACAGATATCACTTATTAGGGGTATACAGATATCACTTATTAGGGGTATACAGATATCAGTTATTAGGGGTATACAGATATCGCTTATTAGGGGTATACAGATATCGCTTATTAGGAGTATACAGATATCGCTTATTAGGAGTATACAGATATCACTTATTAGGGGTATACAGATATCACTTATTAGGGGTATACAGATATCACTTATTAGGAGTATACAGATATCACTTATTAGGGGTATACAGATATCACTTATTAGGGGTATACAGATATCACTTATTAGGGGTATACAGATATCACTTATTAGGAGTATACAGATATCACTTATTAGCAGTATACAGATATCAGTTATTAGGGGTATACAGATATCACTTATTAGGAGTATACAGATATCAGTTATTAGGAGTATACAGATATCAGTTATTAGGGGTATACAGATATCACTTATTAGGAGTATACAGATATCACTTATTAGGGGTATACAGATATCGCTTATTAGGGGTATACTGATATCACTTATTAGGAGTATACAGATATCACTTATTAGGGGTATACAGATATCACTTATTAGGAGTATACAGATATCACTTATTAGGAGTATACAGATATCACTTATTAGGAGTATACAGATATCACTTATTAGGGGTATACAGATATCACTTATTAGGAGTATACAGATATCACTTATTAGGAGTATACAGATATCACTTATTAGCAGTATACAGATATCAGTTATTAGGAGTATACAGATATCACTTATTAGGAGTATACAGATATCACTTATTAGGAGTATACAGATATCACTTATTAGGAGTATACAGATATCAGTTATTAGGGGTATACAGATATCACTTATTAGGAGTATACAGATATCGCTTATTAGGAGTATACAGATATCGCTTATTAGGAGTATACAGATATCAGTTATTAGGGGTATACGGATATCAGTTATTAGGAGTATACAGATATCAGTTATTAGGGGTATACAGATATCACTTATTAGGAGTATACAGATATCGCTTATTAGGAGTATACAGATATCGCTTATTAGGAGTATACAGATATCAGTTATTAGGGGTATACAGATATCGCTTATTAGGGGTATACAGATATAACTTATTAGGGGTATACAGATATCACTTATTAGCAGTATACAGATATCAGTTATTAGGAGTATACAGATATCACTTATTAGGGGTATACAGATTTAACTTATTAGGGGTATACAGATATCGCTTATTAGGGGTATACAGATATAACTTATTAGGGGTATACAGATATCGCTTATTAGGAGTATACAGATATCACTTATTAGGGGTATACAGATATCACTTATTAGGAGTATACAGATATCACTTATTAGGGGTATACAGATATCAGTTATTAGGAATATACAGATATCACTTATTAGGGGTATACAGATATCGCTTATTAGGGGTATACAGATATCGCTTATTAGGGGTATACAGATATCACTTATTAGGAGTATACAGATATCACTTATTAGGAGTATACAGATATCACTTATTAGGGGTATACAGATATCAGTTATTAGGGGTATACAGATATCACTTATTAGGAGTATACAGATATCGCTTATTAGGAGTATACAGATATCACTTATTAGGGGTATACAGATATCGCTTATTAGCGGTATACAGATATCAGTTATTAGGGGTATACAGATATCAGTTATTAGCAGTATACAGATATCACTTATTAGGGGTATACAGATATCGCTTATTAGGGGTATACAGATATAACTTATTAGGAGTATACAGATATCACTTATTAGGAGTATACAGATATCACTTATTAGGGGTATACAGATATCACTTATTAGGGGTATACAGATATCACTTATTAGGGGTATACAGATATCAGTTATTAAGAGTATACAGATATCACTTATTAGGAGTATACAGATATCACTTATTAGGGGTATACAGATATCAGTTATTAGGGGTATACAGATATCACTTATTAGGAGTATACAGATATCGCTTATTAGGAGTATACAGATATCGCTTATTAGGGGTATACAGATATCAGTTATTAGGGGTATACAGATATCGCTTATTAGGGGTATACAGATATCAGTTATTAGGAGTATACAGATATCACTTATTAGGAGTATACAGATATCACTTATTAGCAGTATACAGATATCACTTATTAGGAGTATACAGATATCACTTATTAGGGGTATACAGATATCAGTTATTAGGAGTATACAGATATCACTTATTAGGAGTATACAGATATCACTTATTAGGGGTATACAGATATCACTTATTAGCAGTATACAGATATCACTTATTAGGGGTATACAGATATCACTTATTAGGATTATACAGATATCAGTTATTAGGAGTATATAGATATCACTTATTAGGAGTATACAGATATCACTTATTAGGAGTATACAGATATCACTTATTAGGGGTATACAGATATCAGTTATTAGGGGTATACAGATATCACTTATTAGGGGTATACAGATATCACTTATTAGGAGTATACAGATATCACTTATTAGGAGTATACAGATATCACTTATTAGGAGTATACAGATATCACTTATTAGGGGTATACAGATATCACTTATTAGGGGTATACAGATATCACTTATTAGGGGTATACGGATATCAGTTATTAGGAGTATACAGATATCACTTATTAGGAGTATACAGATATCACTTATTAGGGGTATACAGATATCAGTTATTAGGGGTATACAGATATCACTTATTAGGGGTATACAGATATCACTTATTAGGGGTATACGGATATCAGTTATTAGGGGTATACAGATATCAGTTATTAGGAGTATACAGATATCACTTATTAGGGGTATACAGATATCAGTTATTAGGAGTATACAGATATCACTTATTAGGGGTATACAGTTATCAGTTATTAGGAGTATACAGATATCACTTATTAGGGGTATACAGATATCAGTTATTAGAAGTATACAGATATCACTTTTTAGGGGTATACAGATATCACTTATTAGGAGTATACAGATATCAGTTATTAGGGGTATACAGATATCAGTTATTAGGAGTATACAGATATCACTTATTAGGGGTATACAGATATCACTTATTAGGGGTATACAGATATCACTTATTAGGGGTATACAGATATCAGTTATTAGGAGTATACAGATATCACTTATTAGGGGTATACGGATATCAGTTATTAGGAGTATACAGATATCACTTATTAGGAGTATACAGATATCACTTATTAGGGGTATACAGATATCAATTATTAGGGGTATACAGATATCAGTTATTAGGGGTATACAGATATCACTTATTAGGAGTATACAGATATCACTTATTAGGGGTATACGGATATCAGTTATTAGGGGTATACAGATATCACTTATTAGGGGTATACAGATATCACTTATTAGGGGTATACAGATATCACTTATTAGGGGTATACGGATATCAGTTATTAGGAGTATACAGATATCACTTATTAGGAGTATACAGATATCAGTTATTAGGGGTATACAGATATCAGTTATTAGGGGTATACAGATATCACTTATTAGGAGTATACAGATATCACTTATTAGGGGTATACAGATATCACTTATTAGCAGTATACAGATATCAGTTATTAGGAGAATACAGATATCACTTATTAGGGGTATACAGATATCACTTATTAGGAGAATACAGATATCACTTATTAGGGGTATACAGATATCACTTATTAGGGGTATACAGATATCACTTATTAGGAGTATACAGATATCACTTATTAGGGGTATACAGATATTACTTATTAGGAGTATACAGATATCACTTATTAGGGGTATACAGATATCAATTATTAGGGGTATACAGATATCAGTTATTAGGGGTATACAGATATCACTTATTAGGAGTATACAGATATCACTTATTAGGGGTATACGGATATCAGTTATTAGGGGTATACAGATATCACTTATTAGGGGTATACAGATATCACTTATTAGGGGTATACAGATATCACTTATTAGGGGTATACGGATATCAGTTATTAGGAGTATACAGATATCACTTATTAGGAGTATACAGATATCAGTTATTAGGGGTATACAGATATCAGTTATTAGGGGTATACAGATATCACTTATTAGGAGTATACAGATATCACTTATTAGGGGTATACAGATATCACTTATTAGCAGTATACAGATATCAGTTATTAGGAGAATACAGATATCACTTATTAGGGGTATACAGATATCACTTATTAGGAGAATACAGATATCACTTATTAGGGGTATACAGATATCACTTATTAGGGGTATACAGATATCACTTATTAGGAGTATACAGATATCACTTATTAGGGGTATACGGATATCAGTTATTAGGGGTATACAGATATCACTTATTAGGGGTATACAGATATCACTTATTAGGGGTATACAGATATCACTTATTAGGAGTATACAGATATCACTTATTAGGGGTATACGGATATCAGTTATTAGGGGTATACAGATATCACTTATTAGGGGTATACAGATATCACTTATTAGGGGTATACAGATATCACTTATTAGGGGTATACGGATATCAGTTATTAGGAGTATACAGATATCACTTATTAGGAGTATACAGATATCAGTTATTAGGGGTATACAGATATCAGTTATTAGGGGTATACAGATATCACTTATTAGGAGTATACAGATATCACTTACTAGGGGTATACAGATATCACTTATTAGCAGTATACAGATATCAGTTATTAGGAGAATACAGATATCACTTATTAGGGGTATACAGATATCACTTATTAGGAGAATACAGATTTCACTTATTAGGGGTATACAGATATCACTTATTAGGGGTATACAGATATCACTTATTAGGAGTATACAGATATCACTTATTAGGGGTATACAGATATTAATTATTAGGAGTATACAGATATCACTTATTAGGGGTATACAGATATCAATTATTAGGGGTATACAGATATCAGTTATTAGGGGTATACAGATATCACTTATTAGGAGTATACAGATATCACTTATTAGGGGTATACGGATATTAGTTATTAGGGGTATACAGATATCACTTATTAGGGGTATACAGATATCACTTATTAGGGGTATACGGATATCAGTTATTAGGAGTATACAGATATCACTTATTAGGAGTATACAGATATCAGTTATTAGGGGTATACAGATATCAGTTATTAGGGGTATACAGATATCACTTATTAGGAGTATACAGATATCACTTATTAGGGGTATACAGATATCACTTATTAGCAGTATACAGATATCAGTTATTAGGAGAATACAGATATCACTTATTAGGGGTATACAGATATCACTTATTAGGAGAATACAGATATCACTTATTAGGGGTATACAGATATCACTTATTAGGGGTATACAGATATCACTTATTAGGAGTATACAGATATCACTTATTAGGGGTATACGGATATCAGTTATTAGGGGTATACAGATATCACTTATTAGGGGTATACAGATATCACTTATTAGGGGTATACAGATATCACTTATTAGGAGTATACAGATATCACTTATTAGGGGTATACGGATATCAGTTATTAGGGGTATACAGATATCACTTATTAGGGGTATACAGATATCACTTATTAGGGGTATACAGATATCACTTATTAGGGGTATACGGATATCAGTTATTAGGAGTATACAGATATCACTTATTAGGAGTATACAGATATCAGTTATTAGGGGTATACAGATATCAGTTATTAGGGGTATACAGATATCACTTATTAGGAGTATACAGATATCACTTACTAGGGGTATACAGATATCACTTATTAGCAGTATACAGATATCAGTTATTAGGAGAATACAGATATCACTTATTAGGGGTATACAGATATCACTTATTAGGAGAATACAGATTTCACTTATTAGGGGTATACAGATATCACTTATTAGGGGTATACAGATATCACTTATTAGGAGTATACAGATATCACTTATTAGGGGTATACAGATATTACTTATTAGGAGTATACAGATATCACTTATTAGGGGTATACAGATATCAATTATTAGGGGTATACAGATATCAGTTATTAGGGGTATACAGATATCACTTATTAGGAGTATACAGATATCACTTATTAGGGGTATACGGATATCAGTTATTAGGGGTATACAGATATCACTTATTAGGGGTATACAGATATCACTTATTAGGGGTATACAGATATCACTTATTAGGGGTATACGGATATCAGTTATTAGGAGTATACAGATATCACTTATTAGGAGTATACAGATATCAGTTATTAGGGGTATACAGATATCAGTTATTAGGGGTATACAGATATCACTTATTAGGAGTATACAGATATCACTTATTAGGGGTATACAGATATCACTTATTAGCAGTATACAGATATCAGTTATTAGGAGAATACAGATATCACTTATTAGGGGTATACAGATATCACTTATTAGGAGAATACAGATATCACTTATTAGGGGTATACAGATATCACTTATTAGGGGTATACAGATATCACTTATTAGGAGTATACAGATATCACTTATTAGGGGTATACAGATATTACTTATTAGGAGTATACAGATATCACTTATTAGGGGTATACAGATATCAGTTATTAGGAGTATACAGATATCACTTATTAGGAGTATACAGATATCACTTATTAGGGGTATACAGATATCACTTATTAGGAGTATACAGATATCACTTATTAGGGGTATACAGATATCACTTATTAGGAGTATACAGATATCACTTATTAGGGGTATACGGATATCAGTTATTAGGGGTATACAGATATCAGTTATTAGGAGTATACAGATATCACTTATTAGGGGTATACAGATATCAGTTATTAGGAGTATACAGATATCACTTATTAGCAGTATACAGATATCAGTTATTAGGAGAATACAGATATCACTTATTAGGGGTATACAGATATCACTTATTAGGAGAATACAGATATCACTTATTAGGGGTATACAGATATCACTTATTAGGGGTATACAGATATCACTTATTAGGAGTATACAGATATCACTTATTAGGGGTATACAGATATTACTTATTAGGAGTATACAGATATCACTTATTAGGGGTATACAGATATCAATTATTAGGGGTATACAGATATCAGTTATTAGGGGTATACAGATATCACTTATTAGGAGTATACAGATATCACTTA
>NW_027439952.1:0-36303 GCF_031893055.1 Leptodactylus fuscus
TAGAGGAGGGAAGATGGAGACCCTAGGTAATACTGAGGTACAGGAGAGAAGATGGAGACCCTAGGTAATACTGAGGTAGAGGAGAGAAGATGGAGACCCTAGGTAATACTGAGGTACAGGAGGGAAGATGGAGACCCTAGGTAATACTGAGGTACAGGAGAGATGGAGACCCTAGGTAATACTGAGGTACAGAAGGGAAGATGGAGACCCTAGGTAATACTGATGTACAGGAGAGAAGATGGAGACCCTAGGTAATACTGAGGTAGACGAGAGAAGATGGAGACCCTAGGTAATACTGAGGTACAGGAGAGAAGATGGAGACCCTAGGTAATACTGAGATAGAGGAGAGAAGATGGAGACCCTAGGTAATACTGAGGTACAGGAGGGAAGATGGAGACCCTAGGTAATACTGAGGTAGAGGAGAGAAGATGGAGACCCTAGGTAATACTGAGGTAGAGGAGGGAAGATGGAGACCCTAGGTAATACTGAGGTAGAGGAGAGAAGATGGAGACCCTAGGTAATACTGAGGTAGAGGAGGGAAGATGGAGACTCTAGGTAATACTGAGGTAGAGGAGGGAAGATGGAGACCCTAGGTAATACTGAGGTACAGGAGAGAAGATGGAGACCCTAGGTAATACTGAGGTAGAGGAGAGAAGATGGAGACCCTAGGTAATACTGAGGTACAGGAGGGAAGATGGAGACCCTAGGTAATACTGAGGTACAGGAGAGAAGATGGAGACCCTAGGTAATACTGAGGTAGAGGAGAGAAGATGGAGACCCTAGGTAATACTGAGGTAAAGGAGAGAAGATGGAGACCCTAGGTAATACTGAGGTAGAGAAGAGAAGATGGAGACCCTAGGTAATACTGAGGTAGAGGAGGGAAGATGGAGACCCTAGGTAATACTGAGGTACAGGAGAGAAGATGGAGACCCTAGGAAATACTGAGGTACAGGAGGGAAGATGGAGACCCTAGGTAATACTGAGGTACAGGAGAGATGGAGACCCTAGGTAATACTGAGGTAGAGGAGAGAAGATGGAGACCCTAGGTAATACTGAGGTAGAGGAGAGAAGATGGAGACCCTAGGTAATACTGAGGTACAGGAGAGAAGATGGAGACCCTAGGTAATACTGAGGTACAGGAGAGAAGATGGAGACCCTAGGTAATACTGAGGTACAGGAGGGAAGATGGAGGCACTAGGTAATACAGAGGTACAGGAGAGAAGATGGAGACCCTAGGTATTACTGAGGTACAGGAGAGAAGATGGAGACCCTAGGTAATACTGAGGTACAGGAGAGTTGGAGACCCTAGGTAATACTGAGGTAGAGGAGAGAAGATGGAGACCCTAGGTAATACTGAGGTAGAGGAGAGAAGATGGAGACCCTAGGTAATACTGAGGTACAGGAGAGAAGATGGAGACCCTAGGTAATACTGAGGTACAGGAGAGAAGATGGAGACCCTAGGTAATACTGAGGTAGAGGAGAGAAGATGGAGACCCTAGGTAATACTGAGGTACAGGAGAGAAGATGGAGACCCTAGGTAATACTGAGGTACAGGAGAGAAGATGGAGACCCTAGGTAATACTGAGGTAGAGGAGAGAAGATGGAGACCCTAGGTAATACTGAGGTAGAGGAGAGAAGATGGAGACCCTAGGTAATACTGAGGTAGAGGAGAGAAGATGGAGACCCTAGGAAATACTGAGGTACAGGGGAGAAGATGGAGACCCTAGGTAATACTGAGGTACAGGAGAGAAGATGGAGACCCTAGGTAATACTGAGGTACAGGAGAGATGGAGACCCTAGGTAATACTGAGGTACAGGAGAGAAGATGGAGACCCTAGGTAATACTGAGGTACAGGAGGGAAGATGGAGACCCTAGGTAATACTGAGGTAGAGGAGAGAAGATGGAGACCCTACGTAATACTGAGGTAGAGGAGAGAAGATGGAGACCCTAGGTAATACTGAGGTACAGGAGAGAAGATGGAGACCCTAGGTAATACTGAGGTACAGGAGAGAAGATGGAGACCCTAGGTAATACTGAGGTAGAGGAGAGAAGATGGAGACCCTAGGTAATACTGAGGTAGAGGACAGAAGATGGAGACCCTAGGTAATACTGAGGTACAGGAGGGAAGATGGAGACCCTAGGTAATACTGAGGTAGAGGACAGAAGATGGAGACCCTAGGTAATACTGAGGTAGAGGACAGAAGATGGAGACCCTAGGAAATACTGAGGTACAGGAGAGAAGATGGAGACCCTAGGTAATACTGAGGTACAGGAGAGAAGATGGAGACCCTAGGTAATACTGAGGTACAGGAGAGAAGATGGAGACCCTAGGTAATACTGAGGTACAGGAGAGATGGAGACCCTAGGTAATACTGAGGTAGAGGAGAGAAGATGGAGACCCTAGGTAATACTGAGGTACAGGAGAGAAGATGGAGACCCTAGGTAATACTGAGGTACAGGAGAGATGGAGACCCTAGGTAATACTGAGGTAGAGGAGAGAAGATGGAGACCCTAGGTAATACTGAGGTACAGGAGAGAAGATGGAGACCCTAGGTAATACTGAGGTACAGGAGAGAAGATGGAGACCCTAGGTAATACTGAGGTACAGGAGAGAAGATGGAGACCCTAGGTAATACTGAGGTAGAGGAGGGAAGATGGAGACCCTAGGTAATACTGAGGTAGAGGACAGAAGATGGAGACCCTAGGTAATACTGAGGTAGAGGACAGAAGATGGAGACCCTAGGTAATACTGAGGTACAGGAGAGAAGATGGAGACCCTAGGTAATACTGAGGTACAGGGGAGAAGATGGAGACCCTAGGTTATACTGAGGTAGAGGAGGGAAGATGGAGACCGTAGGTAATACTGAGGTACAGGAGGGAAGATGGAGACCCTAGGTAATACTGAGGTAGAGGAGGGAAGATGGAGACCCTTGGTAATACTGAGGTACAGGGAGAAGATGGAGACCCTAGGTAATACTGAGGTAGAGGAGAGAAGATGGAGACCCTAGGTAATACTGAGGTAGAGGAGAGAAGATGGAGACCCTAGGTAATACTGAGGTACAGGAGAGATGGAGACCCTAGGTAATACTGAGGTACAGGAGAGAAGATGGAGACCCTAGGTAATACTGAGGTACAGGAGAGATGGAGACCCTAGGTAATACTGAGGTACAGGAGAGATGGAGACCCTAGGTAATATTGAGGTACAGGAGAGAAGATGGAGACCCTAGGTAATACTGAGGTACAGGAGGGAAGATGGAGACCCTAGGTAATACTGAGGTAGAGGAGAGAAGATGGAGACCCTACGTAATACTGAGGTAGAGGAGAGAAGATGGAGACCCTAGGTAATACTGAGGTACAGGAGAGAAGATGGAGACCCTAGGTAATACTGAGGTACAGGAGAGAAGATGGAGACCCTAGGTAATACTGAGGTAGAGGAGAGAAGATGGAGACCCTAGGTAATACTGAGGTAGAGGACAGAAGATGGAGACCCTAGGTAATACTGAGGTACAGGAGGGAAGATGGAGACCCTAGGTAATACTGAGGTAGAGGACAGAAGATGGAGACCCTAGGTAATACTGAGGTAGAGGACAGAAGATGGAGACCCTAGGAAATACTGAGGTACAGGAGAGAAGATGGAGACCCTAGGTAATACTGAGGTACAGGAGAGAAGATGGAGACCCTAGGTAATACTGAGGTAGAGGAGAGAAGATGGAGACCCTAGGAAATACTGAGGTAGAGGAGGGAAGATGGAGACCCTAGGTAATACTGAGGTAGAGGACAGAAGATGGAGACCCTAGGTAATACTGAGGTACAGGAGAGAAGATGGAGACCCTAGGTAATACTGAGGTACAGGAGAGAAGATGGAGACCCTAGGTAATACTGAGGTAGAGGAGAGAAGATGGAGACCCTAGGAAATACTGAGGTACAGGAGAGAAGATGGAGACCCTAGGTAATACTGAGGTACAGGAGGGAAGATGGAGGCACTAGGTAATACTGAGGTACAGGAGGGAAGATGGAGACCCTAGGTAATACTGAGGTACAAGAGAGAAGATGGAGACCCTAGGTAATACTGAGGTACAGGAGAGATGGAGACCCTAGGTAATACTGAGGTAGAGGAGAGAAGATGGAGACCCTAGGTAATACTGAGGTAGAGGAGGGAAGATGGAGACTCTAGGTAATACTGAGGTAGAGGAGGGAAGATGGAGACCCTAGGTAATACTGAGGTACAGGAGAGAAGATGGAGACCCTAGGTAATACTGAGGTAGAGGAGAGAAGATGGAGACCCTAGGTAATACTGAGGTAGAGGAGAGAAGATGGAGACCCTAGGTAATACTGAGGTACAGGAGAGAAGATGGAGACCCTAGGTAATACTGAGGTACAGGAGAGAAGATGGAGACCCTAGGTAATACTGAGGTAGAGGAGAGAAGATGGAGACCCTAGGTAATACTGAGGTACAGGAGAGAAGATGGAGACCCTAGGTAATACTGAGGTACAGGAGAGAAGATGGAGACCCTAGGTAATACTGAGGTAGAGGAGAGAAGATGGAGACCCTAGGTAATACTGAGGTAGAGGAGAGAAGATGGAGACCCTAGGTAATACTGAGGTAGAGGAGAGAAGATGGAGACCCTAGGTAATACTGAGGTAGAGGAGAGAAGATGGAGACCCTAGGAAATACTGAGGTACAGGGGAGAAGATGGAGACCCTAGGTAATTCTGAGGTACAGGAGAGAAGATGGAGACCCTAGGTAATACTGAGGTACAGGAGAGATGGAGACCCTAGGTAATACTGAGGTACAGGAGAGAAGATGGAGACCCTAGGTAATACTGAGGTACAGGAGGGAAGATGGAGACCCTAGGTAATACTGAGGTAGAGGAGAGAAGATGGAGACCCTACGTAATACTGAGGTAGAGGAGAGAAGATGGAGACCCTAGGTAATACTGAGGTACAGGAGAGAAGATGGAGACCCTAGGTAATACTGAGGTACAGGAGAGAAGATGGAGACCCTAGGTAATACTGAGGTAGAGGAGAGAAGATGGAGACCCTAGGTAATACTGAGGTAGAGGACAGAAGATGGAGACCCTAGGTAATACTGAGGTACAGGAGGGAAGATGGAGACCCTAGGTAATACTGAGGTAGAGGACAGAAGATGGAGACCCTAGGTAATACTGAGGTAGAGGAGAGAAGATGGAGACCCTAGGAAATACTGAGGTACAGGAGAGAAGATGGAGACCCTAGGTAATACTGAGGTACAGGAGAGAAGATGGAGACCCTAGGTAATACTGAGGTAGAGGAGAGAGGATGGAGACCCTAGGAAATACTGAGGTAGAGGAGGGAAGATGGAGACCCTAGGTAATACTGAGGTAGAGGACAGAAGATGGAGACCCTAGGTAATACTGAGGTACAGGAGAGAAGATGGAGACCCTAGGTAATACTGAGGTACAGGAGAGAAGATGGAGACCCTAGGTAATACTGAGGTAGAGGAGAGAAGATGGAGACCCTAGGTTATACTGAGGTAGAGGAGGGAAGATGGAGACCGTAGGTAATACTGATGTACAGGAGGGAAGATGGAGACCCTAGGTAATACTGAGGTAGAGGAGGGAAGATGGAGACCCTAGGTAATACTGAGGTACAGGAGAGAAGATGGAGACCCTAGGTAATACTGAGGTACAGGAGAGATGGAGTCCCTAGGTAATAGTGAGGTACAGGAGAGAAGATGGAGACCCTAGGTAATACTGAGGTACAGGAGGGAAGATGGAGACCCTAGGTAATACTGAGGTACAGGAGAGAAGATGGAGACCCTAGGTAATACTGAGGTAGAGGAGAGAAGATGGAGACCCTAGGTAATATTGAGGTAGAGGAGGGAAGATGGAGACCCTAGGTAATACTGAGGTACAGGAGAGATGGAGACCCTAGGTAATACTGAGGTAGAGGAGAGAAGATGGAGACCCTAGGTAACACTGAGGTACAGGAGAGAAGATGGAGACCCTAGGTAATACTGAGGTACAGGAGAGAAGATGGAGACCCTAGGTAATACTGAGGTACAGGAGAGAAGATGGAGACCCTAGGTAATACTGAGGTAGAGGAGAGAAGATGGAGACCCTAGGAAATACTGAGGTACAGGGGAGAAGATGGAGACCCTAGGTTATACTGAGGTAGAGGAGGGAAGATGGAGACCGTAGGTAATACTGATGTACAGGAGGGAAGATGGAGACCCTAGGTAATACTGAGGTAGAGGAGGGAAGATGGAGACCCTAGGTAATACTGAGGTAGAGGAGAGAGGATGGAGACCCTAGGAAATACTGAGGTAGAGGAGGGAAGATGGAGACCCTAGGTAATACTGAGGTAGAGGACAGAAGATGGAGACCCTAGGTAATACTGAGGTACAGGAGAGAAGATGGAGACCCTAGGTAATACTGAGGTACAGGAGAGAAGATGGAGACCCTAGGTAATACTGAGGTAGAGGAGAGAAGATGGAGACCCTAGGTTATACTGAGGTAGAGGAGGGAAGATGGAGACCGTAGGTAATACTGAGGTAGAGGACAGAAGATGGAGACCCTAGGTAATACTGAGGTACAGGAGAGAAGATGGAGACCCTAGGTAATACTGAGGTACAGGAGAGAAGATGGAGACCCTAGGTAATACTGAGGTACAGGAGAGAAGATGGAGACCCTAGGTAATACTGAGGTAGAGGAGAGAAGATGGAGACCCTAGGTAATACTGAGGTAGAGGAGGGAAGATGGAGACCCTAGGTAATACTGAGGTACAGGAGGGAAGATGGAGACCCTAGGTAATACTGAGGTACAGGAGAGAAGATGGAGACCCTAGGTAATACTGAGGTAGAGGAGAGAAGATGGAGACCCTAGGTAATACTGAGGTACAGGAGGGAAGATGGAGACCCTAGGTAATACTGAGGTACAGGAGAGAAGATGGAGACCCTAGGTAATACTGAGGTAGAGGAGAGAAGATGGAGACCCTAGGTAATACTGAGGTACAGGAGAGATGGAGACCCTAGGTAATACTGAGGTACAGGAGAGATGGAGACCCTAGGTAATACTGAGGTACAGGAGAGATGGAGACCCTAGGTAATACTGAGGTAGAGGAGAGAAGATGGAGACCCTAGGTAATACTGAGGTACAGGAGAGAAGATGGAGACCCTAGGTAATACTGAGGTACAGGAGAGAAGATGGAGACCCTAGGTAATACTGAGGTACAGGAGAGAAGATGGAGACCCTAGGTAATACTGAGGTAGAGGAGGGAAGATGGAGACCCTAGGTAATACTGAGGTAGAGGACAGAAGATGGAGACCCTAGGTAATACTGAGGTAGAGGACAGAAGATGGAGACCCTAGGTAATACTGAGGTACAGGAGAGAAGATGGAGACCCTAGGTAATACTGAGGTAGAGGAGAGAAGATGGAGACTTAGGAAATACTGAGGTACAGGGGAGAAGATGGAGACCCTAGGTTATACTGAGGTAGAGGAGGGAAGATGGAGACCGTAGGTAATACTGAGGTACAGGAGGGAAGATGGAGACCCTAGGTAATACTGAGGTAGAGGAGGGAAGATGGAGACCCTTGGTAATACTGAGGTACAGGGGAGAAGATGGAGACCCTAGGTAATACTGAGGTAGAGGAGAGAAGATGGAGACCCTAGGTAATACTGAGGTACAGGAGGGAAGATGGAGGCCCTAGGTAATACTGAGGTACAGGAGAGAAGATGGAGACCCTAGGTAATACTGAGGTACAGGAGAGAAGATGGAGACCCTAGGTAATACTGAGGTACAGGAGGGAAGATGGAGACCCTAGGTAATACTGAGGTAGAGGAGAGAAGATGGAGACCCTACGTAATACTGAGGTAGAGGAGAGAAGATGGAGACCCTAGGTAATACTGAGGTACAGGAGAGAAGATGGAGACCCTAGGTAATACTGAGGTACAGGAGAGAAGATGGAGACCCTAGGTAATACTGAGGTAGAGGAGAGAAGATGGAGACCCTAGGTAATACTGAGGTAGAGGACAGAAGATGGAGACCCTAGGTAATACTGAGGTACAGGAGGGAAGATGGAGACCCTAGGTAATACTGAGGTAGAGGACAGAAGATGGAGACCCTAGGTAATACTGAGGTAGAGGACAGAAGATGGAGACCCTAGGAAATACTGAGGTACAGGAGAGAAGATGGAGACCCTAGGTAATACTGAGGTACAGGAGAGAAGATGGAGACCCTAGGTAATACTGAGGTAGAGGAGAGAAGATGGAGACCCTAGGTAATACTGAGGTACAGGAGAGAAGATGGAGACCCTAGGTAATACTGAGGTACAGGAGAGAAGATGGAGACCCTAGGTAATACTGAGGTAGAGGAGAGAAGATGGAGACCCTAGGAAATACTGAGGTACAGGGGAGAAGATGGAGACCCTAGGTTATACTGAGGTAGAGGAGGGAAGATGGAGACCGTAGGTAATACTGAGGTACAGGAGGGAAGATGGAGACCCTAGGTAATACTGAGGTAGAGGAGGGAAGATGGAGACCCTAGGTAATACTGAGGTACAGGAGAGAAGATGGAGACCCTAGGTAATACTGAGGTACAGGAGAGATGGAGTCCCTAGGTAATAGTGAGGTACAGGAGAGAAGATGGAGACCCTAGGTAATACTGAGGTACAGGAGGGAAGATGGAGACCCTAGGTAATACTGAGGTACAGGAGAGAAGATGGAGACCCTAGGTAATACTGAGGTAGAGGAGAGAAGATGGAGACCCTAGGTAATATTGAGGTAGAGGAGGGAAGATGGAGACCCTAGGTAATACTGAGGTACAGGAGAGATGGAGACCCTAGGTAATACTGAGGTAGAGGAGAGAAGATGGAGACCCTAGGTAATACTGAGGTACAGGAGAGAAGATGGAGACCCTAGGTAATACTGAGGTACAGGAGAGAAGATGGAGACCCTAGGTAATACTGAGGTACAGGAGAGAAGATGGAGACCCTAGGTAATACTGAGGTAGAGGAGAGAAGATGGAGACCCTAGGTAATACTGAGGTACAGGAGAGAAGATGGAGACCCTAGGTAATACTGAGGTACAGGAGAGAAGATGGAGACCCTAGGTAATACTGAGGTACAGGAGAGAAGATGGAGACCCTAGGTAATACTGAGGTAGAGGAGAGAAGAATGGAGACCCTAGGTAATACTGAGGTAGAGGAGGGAAGATGGAGACCCTAGGTAATACTGAGGTAGAGGAGAGAAGATGGAGACCCTAGGTAATACTGAGGTACAGGAGGGAAGATGGAGACCCTAGGTAATACTGAGGTACAGGAGAGAAGATGGAGACCCTAGGTAATACTGAGGTAGAGGAGAGAAGATGGAGACCCTAGGTAATACTGAGGTACAGGAGAGAAGATGGAGACCCTAGGTAATACTGAGGTAGAGGAGAGAAGATGGAGACCCTAGGTAATACTGAGGTACAGGAGGGAAGATGGAGACCCTAGGTAATACTGAGGTACAGGAGAGAAGATGGAGACCCTAGGTAATACTGAGGTAGAGGAGAGAAGATGGAGACCCTAGGTAATACTGAGGTACAGGAGAGAAGATGGAGACCCTAGGTAATACTGAGGTACAGGAGAGATGGAGACCCTAGGTAATACTGAGGTACAGGAGAGATGGAGACCCTAGGTAATACTGAGGTACAGGAGAGATGGAGACCCTAGGTAATACTGAGGTAGAGGAGAGAAGATGGAGACCCTAGGTAATACTGAGGTACAGGAGAGAAGATGGAGACCCTAGGTAATACTGAGGTACAGGAGAGAAGATGGAGACCCTAGGTAATACTGAGGTACAGGAGAGAAGATGGAGACCCTAGGTAATACTGAGGTAGAGGAGGGAAGATGGAGACCCTAGGTAATACTGAGGTAGAGGACAGAAGATGGAGACCCTAGGTAATACTGAGGTAGAGGACAGAAGATGGAGACCCTAGGTAATACTGAGGTACAGGAGAGAAGATGGAGAACCTAGGTAATACTGAGGTAGAGGAGAGAAGATGGAGACCCTAGGAAATACTGAGGTACAGGGGAGAAGATGGAGACCCTAGGTTATACTGAGGTAGAGGAGGGAAGATGGAGACCGTAGGTAATACTGAGGTACAGGAGGGAAGATGGAGACCCTAGGTAATACTGAGGTAGAGGAGGGAAGATGGAGACCCTTGGTAATACTGAGATACAGGAGAGATGGAGACCCTAGGTAATACTGAGGTACAGGAGAGATGGAGTCCCTAGGTAATAGTGAGGTACAGGAGAGAAGATGGAGACCCTAGGTAATACTGAGGTACAGGAGGGAAGATGGAGACCCTAGGTAATACTGATGTACAGGAGAGAAGATGGAGACCCTAGGTAATACTGAGGTAGAGGAGAGAAGATGGAGACCCTAGGTAATACTGAGGTAGAGGAGAGAAAATGGAGACCCTAGGTAATATTGTGGTAGAGGAGGGAAGATGGAGACCCTAGGTAATACTGAGGTACAGGAGAGATGGAGACCCTAGGTAATACTGAGGTAGAGGAGAGAAGATGGAGACCCTAGGTAATACTGAGGTACAGGAGAGATGGAGACCCTAGGTAATACTGAGGTAGAGGAGAGAAGATGGAGACCCTAGGTAATATTGTGGTAGAGGAGGGAAGATGGAGACCCTAGGTAATACTGAGGTACAGGAGAGATGGAGTCCCTAGGTAATACTGAGGTAGAGGAGAGAAGATGGAGACCCTAGGTAATACTGAGGTACAGGAGAGAAGATGGAGACCCTAGGTAATACTGAGGTACAGGAGAGAAGATGGAGACCCTAGGTAATACTGAGGTAGAGGAGAGAAGATGGAGACCCTAGGTAATACTGAGGTAGAGGAGAGAAGATGGAGACCCTAGGTAATACTGAGGTACAGGAGAGAAGATGGAGACCCTAGGTAATACTGAGGTAGAGGAGGGAAGATGGAGACCCTAGGTAATACTGAGGTACAGGAGGGAAGATGGAGACCCTAGGTAATACTGAGGTACAGGAGGGAAGATGGAGACCCTAGGTAATACTGAGGTACAGGAGAGAAGATGGAGACCCTAGGTAATACTGAGGTACAGGAGAGAAGATGGAGACCCTAGGTAATACTGAGGTACAGGAGAGATGGAGACCCTAGGTAATACTGAGGTAGAGGAGAGAAGATGGAGACCCTAGGTAATACTGAGGTACAGGAGAGAAGATGGAGACCCTAGGTAATACTGAGGTACAGGAGAGAAGATGGAGACCCTAGGTAATACTGAGGTACAGGAGAGAAGATGGAGACCCTAGGTAATACTGAGGTACAGGAGAGAAGATGGAGACCCTAGGTAATACTGAGGTACAGGAGAGAAGATGGAGACCCTAGGTAATACTGAGGTACAGGAGAGAAGATGGAGACCCTAGGTAATACTGAGGTACAGGGGAGAAGATGGAGACCCTAGGTAATACTGAGGTACAGGAGAGAAGATGGAGACCCTAGGTAATACTGAGGTAGAGGAGGGAAGATGGAGACCCTAGGTAATACTGAGGTACAGGAGAGAAGATGGAGACCCTAGGTAATACTGAGGTAGAGGAGAGAAGATGGAGACCCTAGGTAATACTGAGGTACAGGAGAGAAGATGGAGACCCTAGGTAATACTGAGGTACAGGAGAGAAGATGGAGACCCTAGGTAATACTGAGGTAGAGGAGAGAAGATGGAGACCCTAGGTAATACTGAGGTACAGGAGAGAAGATGGAGACCCTAGGTAATACTGAGGTACAGGAGAGATGGAGACCCTAGGTAATACTGAGGTAGAGGAGAGAAGATGGAGACCCTAGGTAATACTGAGGTACAGGAGAGAAGATGGAGACCCTAGGTAATACTGAGGTACATGAGGGAAGATGGAGACCCTAGGTAATACTGAGGTAGAGGAGAGAAGATGGAGACCCTAGGTAATACTGAGGTAGAGGAGAGAAGATGGAGACCCTAGGTAATACTGAGGTAGAGGAGAGAAGATGGAGACCCTAGGTAATACTGAGGTAGAGGAGAGAAGATGGAGACCCTAGGTAATACTGAGGAATAGGAGAGAAGATGGAGACCCTAGGTAATACTGAGGTACAGGAGAGAAGATGGAGACCCTAGGTAATACTGAGGTACAGGAGGGAAGATGGAGGCCCTAGGTAATACTGAGGTACAGGAGGGAAGATGGAGACCCTAGGTAATACTGAGGTAGAGGAGAGAAGATGGAGACCCTAGGTAATACTGAGGTACAGGAGAGAAGATGGAGACCCTAGGTAATACTGAGGTACAGGAGAGAAGATGGAGACCCTAGGTAATACTGAGGTACAGGAGAGAAGATGGAGACCCTAGGTAATACTGAGGTACAGGAGAGATGGAGACCCTAGGCAATACTGAGGTACAGGAGAGAAGATGGAGACCCTAGGTAATACTGAGGTACAGGAGAGAAGATGGAGACCCTAGGTAATACTGAGGTACAGGAGAGAAGATGGAGACCCTAGGTAATACTGAGGTAGAGGAGGGAAAATGGAGACCCTAGGTAATACTAAGGTAGAGGAGAGAAGATGGAGACCCTAGGTAATACTGAGGTACAGGAGAGAAGATGGAGACCCTAGGTAATACTGAGGTACAGGAGAGATGGAGACCCTAGGCAATACTGAGGTACAGGAGAGAAGATGGAGACCCTAGGTAATACTGAGGTACAGGAGAGAAGATGGAGACCCTAGGTAATACTGAGGTACAGGAGAGAAGATGGAGACCCTAGGTAATACTGAGGTAGAGGAGAGAAGATGGAGACCCTAGGTAATACTGAGGTAGAGGAGGGAAGATGGAGACCCTAGGTAATACTGAGGTACAGGAGAGAAGATGGAGACCCTAGGTAATACTGAGGTACAGGAGAGATGGAGACCCTAGGTAATACTGAGGTACAAGAGAGAAGATGGAGGCCCTAGGTAATACTGAGGTACAGGAGGAAAGATGGAGATCCTAGGTAATACTGAGGTAGAGGAGAGAAGATGGAGACCCTAGGTAATACTGAGGTACAGGAGAGAAGATGGAGACCCTAGGTAATACTGAGGTACAGGAGGGAAGATGGAGACCCTAGGTAATACTGAGGTACAGGAGAGAAGATGGAGACCCTAGGTAATACTGAGGTACAGGAGGGAAGATGGAGACCCTAGGTAATACTGAGGTACAGGAGAGAAGATGGAGACCCTAGGTAATACTGAGGTAGAGGAGAGAAGATGGAAACCCTAGGTAATACTGAGGTAGAGGAGGGAAGATGGAAACCCTAGGTAATACTGAGGTACAGGAGAGATGGAGACCCTAGGTAATACTGAGGTAGAGGAGGGAAGATGGAGACCCTAGGTAATACTGAGGTAGAGGAGAGAAGATGGAAACCCTAGGTAATACTGAGGTAGAGGAGGGAAGATGGAAACCCTAGGTAATACTGAGGTACAGGAGAGATGGAGACCCTAGGTAATACTGAGGTACAGGAGAGAAGTTGGAGACCCTAGGTAATACTGAGGTACAGGAGGGAAGATGGAGACCCTAGGTAATACTGAGGTAGAGGAGAGAAGATGGAGACCCTACGTAATACTGAGGTAGAGGAGAGAAGATGGAGACCCTAGGTAATACTGAGGTACAGGAGAGAAGATGGAGACCCTAGGTAATACTGAGGTACAGGAGAGAAGATGGAGACCCTAGGTAATACTGAGGTAGAGGACAGAAGATGGAGACCCTAGGTAATACTGAGGTAGAGGACAGAAGATGGAGACCCTAGGAAATACTGAGGTACAGGAGAGAAGATGGAGACCCTAGGTAATACTGAGGTAGAGGACAGAAGATGGAGACCCTAGGTAATACTGAGGTAGAGGACAGAAGATGGAGACCCTAGGAAATACTGAGGTACAGGAGAGAAGATGGAGACCCTAGGTAATACTGAGGTAGAGGAGAGAAGATGGAGACCCTAGGTAATACTGAGGTAGAGGACAGAAGATGGAGACCCTAGGTAATACTGAGGTAGAGGACAGAAGATGGAGACCCTAGGAAATACTGAGGTACAGGAGAGAAGATGGAGACCCTAGGTAATACTGAGGTAGAGGAGAGAAGATGGAGACCCTAGGTAATACTGAGGTACAGGAGAGAAGATGGAGACCCTAGGTAATACTGAGGTACAGGAGAGATGGAGACCCTAGGTAATACTGAGGTACAGGAGAGATGGAGACCCTAGGTAATACTGAGGTACAGGAGAGAAGATGGAGACCCTAGGTAATACTGAGGTACAGGAGGGAAGATGGAGACCCTAGGTAATACTGAGGTAGAGGAGAGAAGATGGAGACCCTACGTAATACTGAGGTAGAGGAGAGAAGATGGAGACCCTAGGTAATACTGAGGTACAGGAGAGAAGATGGAGACCCTAGGTAATACTGAGGTACAGGAGAGAAGATGGAGACCCTAGGTAATACTGAGGTAGAGGAGAGAAGATGGAGACCCTAGGTAATACTGAGGTACAGGAGAGAAGATGGAGACCCTAGGTAATACTGAGGTAGAGGACAGAAGATGGAGACCCTAGGTAATACTGAGGTAGAGGACAGAAGATGGAGACCCTAGGAAATACTGAGGTACAGGAGAGAAGATGGAGACCCTAGGTAATACTGAGGTAGAGGAGAGAAGATGGAGACCCTAGGAAATACTGAGGTAGAGGAGGGAAGATGGAGACCCTAGGTAATACTGAAGTAGAGGACAGAAGATGGAGACCCTAGGTAATACTGAGGTACAGGAGAGAAGATGGAGACCCTAGGTAATACTGAGGTACAGGAGAGAAGATGGAGACCCTAGGTAATACTGAGGTAGAGGAGAGAAGATGGAGACCCTAGGAAATACTGAGGTACAGGGGAGAAGATGGAGACCCTAGGTAATACTGAGGTAGAGGAGGGAAGATGGAGACCGTAGGTAATACTGAGGTACAGGAGGGAAGATGGAGACCCTAGGTAATACTGAGGTAGAGGAGGGAAGATGGAGACCCTAGGTAATACTGAGGTACAGGAGGGAAGATGGAGACCCTAGGTAATACTGAGGTAGAGGAGGGAAGATGGAGACCCTAGGTAATACTGAGGTACAGGAGAGAAGATGGAGACCCTAGGTAATACTGAGGTACAGGAGAGATGGAGTCCCTAGGTAATAGTGAGGTACAGGAGAGAAGATGGAGACCCTAGGTAATACTGAGGTAGAGGAGAGAAGATGGAGACCCTAGGTAATATTGAGGTAGAGGAGGGAAGATGGAGACCCTAGGTAATACTGAGGTACAGGAGAGATGGAGACCCTAGGTAATACTGAGGTAGAGGAGAGAAGATGGAGACCCTAGGTAACACTGAGGTACAGGAGAGAAGATGGAGACCCTAGGTAATACTGAGGTACAGGAGAGAAGATGGAGACCCTAGGTAATACTGAGGTACAGGAGAGAAGATGGAGACCCTAGGTAATACTGAGGTAGAGGAGAGAAGATGGAGACCCTAGGTAATACTGAGGTACAGGAGAGAAGATGGAGACCCTAGGTAATACTGAGGTACAGGAGAGAAGATGGAGACCCTAGGTAATACTGAGGTACAGGAGAGAAGATGGAGACCCTAGGTAATACTGAGGTAGAGGAGAGAAGATGGAGACCCTAGGTAATACTGAGGTAGAGGAGGGAAGATGGAGACCCTAGGTAATACTGAGGTACAGGAGAGAAGATGGAGACCCTAGGTAATACTGAGGTACAGGAGAGATGGAGACCCGAGGTAATACTGAGGTACAGGAGAGATGGAGACCCTAGGTAATACTGAGGTACAGGAGAGAAGATGGAGACCCTAGGTAATACTGAGGTACAGGAGAGAAGATGGAGACCCTAGGTAATACTGAGGTACAGGAGAGAAGATGGAGACCCTAGGTAATACTGAGGTAGAGGAGGGAAGATGGAGACCCTAGGTAATACTGAGGTAGAGGACAGAAGATGGAGACCCTAGGTAATACTGAGGTAGAGGACAGAAGATGGAGACCCTAGGTAATACTGAGGTACAGGAGGGAAGATGGAGACCCTAGGTAATACTGAGGTAGAGGAGAGAAGATGGAGACCCTACGTAATACTGAGGTAGAGGAGAGAAGATGGAGACCCTAGGTAATACTGAGGTACAGGAGAGAAGATGGAGACCCTAGGTAATACTGAGGTACAGGAGAGAAGATGGAGACCCTAGGTAATACTGAGGTAGAGGAGAGAAGATGGAGACCCTAGGTAATACTAAGGTACAGGAGAGAAGATGGAGACCCTAGGTAATACTGAGGTACAGGAGGGAAGATGGAGACCCTAGGTAATACTGAGGTAGAGGACAGAAGATGGAGACCCTAGGTAATACTGAGGTACAGGAGGGAAGATGGAGACCCTAGGTAATACTGAGGTAGAGGACAGAAGATGGAGACCCTAGGTAATACTGAGGTAGAGGACAGAAGATGGAGACCCTAGGAAATACTGAGGTACAGGAGAGAAGATGGAGACCCTAGGTAATACTGAGGTAGAGGAGAGAAGATGGAGACCCTAGGAAATACTGAGGTACAGGAGGGAAGATGGAGACCCTAGGTAATACTGAAGTAGAGGACAGAAGATGG
Source organism: Leptodactylus fuscus (assembly GCF_031893055.1). Taxonomy (NCBI): domain Eukaryota; kingdom Metazoa; phylum Chordata; class Amphibia; order Anura; family Leptodactylidae; genus Leptodactylus; species Leptodactylus fuscus. Next base: position 16,658 of record NW_027439952.1, read on the forward strand.
AGACCCTAGGTAATACTGAGGTACAGGAGAGAAGATGGAGACCCTAGGTAATACTGAGGTACAGGAGAGAAGATGGAGACCCTAGGTAATACTGAGGTAGAGGAGAGAAGATGGAGACCCTAGGAAATACTGAGGTACAGGGGAGAAGATGGAGACCCTAGGTAATACTGAGGTAGAGGAGGGAAGATGGAGACCGTAGGTAATACTGAGGTACAGGAGGGAAGATGGAGACCCTAGGTAATACTGAGGTAGAGGAGGGAAGATGGAGACCCTAGGTAATACTGAGGTACAGGAGGGAAGATGGAGACCCTAGGTAATACTGAGGTAGAGGAGGGAAGATGGAGACCCTAGGTAATACTGAGGTACAGGAGAGAAGATGGAGACCCTAGGTAATACTGAGGTACAGGAGAGATGGAGTCCCTAGGTAATAGTGAGGTACAGGAGAGAAGATGGAGACCCTAGGTAATACTGAGGTACAGGAGGGAAGATGGAGACCCTAGGTAATACTGAGGTACAGGAGAGAAGATGGAGACCCTAGGTAATACTGAGGTAGAGGAGAGAAGATGGAGACCCTAGGTAATACTGAGGTACAGGAGAGAAGATGGAGACCCTAGGTAATATTGAGGTAGAGGAGGGAAGATGGAGACCCTAGGTAATACTGAGGTACAGGAGAGATGGAGACCCTAGGTAATACTGAGGTAGAGGAGGGAAGATGGAGACCCTAGGTAATACTGAGGTAGAGGAGGGAAGATGGAGACCCTAGGTAATACTGAGGTAAAGGAGAGAAGATGGAGACCCTAGGTAATATTGAGGTAGAGGAGGGAAGATGGAGACCCTAGGTAATACTGAGGTAGAGGAGAGAAGATGGAGACCCTAGGTAATATTGAGGTAGAGGAGGGAAGATGGAGACCCTAGGTAATACTGAGGTACAGGAGAGATGGAGACCCTAGGTAATACTGAGGTAGAGGAGAGAAGATGGAGACCCTAGGTAACACTGAGGTACAGGAGAGAAGATGGAGACCCTAGGTAATACTGAGGTACAGGAGAGAAGATGGAGACCCTAGGTAATACTGAGGTACAGGAGAGAAGATGGAGACCCTAGGTAATACTGAGGTAGAGGAGAGAAGATGGAGACCCTAGGTAATACTGAGGTACAGGAGAGAAGATGGAGACCCTAGGTAATACTGAGGTACAGGAGAGAAGATGGAGACCCTAGGTAATACTGAGGTACAGGAGAGAAGATGGAGACCCTAGGTAATACTGAGGTAGAGGAGAGAAGATGGAGACCCTAGGTAATACTGAGGTAGAGGAGGGAAGATGGAGACCCTAGGTAATACTGAGGTACAGGAGAGAAGATGGAGACCCTAGGTAATACTGAGGTACAGGAGAGATGGAGACCCGAGGTAATACTGAGGTACAGGAGAGATGGAGACCCTAGGTAATACTGAGGTACAGGAGAGAAGATGGAGACCCTAGGTAATACTGAGGTACAGGAGAGAAGATGGAGACCCTAGGTAATACTGAGGTACAGGAGAGAAGATGGAGACCCTAGGTAATACTGAGGTAGAGGAGGGAAGATGGAGACCCTAGGTAATACTGAGGTAGAGGACAGAAGATGGAGACCCTAGGTAATACTGAGGTAGAGGACAGAAGATGGAGACCCTAGGTAATACTGAGGTACAGGAGAGAAGATGGAGACCCTAGGTAATACTGAGGTAGAGGAGAGAAGATGGAGACCCTAGGAAATACTGAGGTACAGGGGAGAAGATGGAGACCCTAGGTTATACTGAGGTAGAGGAGGGAAGATGGAGACCGTAGGTAATACTGAGGTACAGGAGGGAAGATGGAGACCCTAGGTAATACTGAGGTAGAGGAGAGAAGATGGAGACCCTAGGTAATACTGAGGTAGAGGAGGGAAGATGGAGACCCTAGGTAATACTGAGGTAGAGGAGGGAAGATGGAGACCCTAGGTAATACTGAGGTACAGGAGAGAAGATGGAGACCCTTGGTAATACTGAGGTACAGGAGAGATGGAGTCCCTAGGTAATAGTGAGGTACAGGAGAGAAGATGGAGACCCTAGGTAATACTGAGGTAGAGGAGGGAAGATGGAGACCCTAGGTAATACTGAGGTACAGGAGAGATGGAGACCCTAGGTAATACTGAGGTAGAGGAGGGAAGATGGAGACCCTAGGTAATACTGAGGTACAGGAGAGAAGATGGAGACCCTAGGTAATACTGAGGTACAGGAGGGAAGATGGAGACCCTAGGTAATACTGATGTACAGGAGAGAAGATGGAGACCCTAGGTAATACTGAGGTAGAGGAGAGAAGATGGAGACCCTAGGTAATACTGATGTACAGGAGAGAAGATGGAGACCCTAGGTAATACTGATGTACAGGAGAGAAGATGGAGACCCTAGGTAATACTGATGTACAGGAGAGAAGATGGAGACCCTAGGTAATACTGATGTACAGGAGAGAAGATGGAGACCCTAGGTAATACTGAGGTAGAGGAGAGAAAATGGAGACCCTAGGTAATATTGTGGTAGAGGAGGGAAGATGGAGACCCTAGGTAATACTGAGGTACAGGAGAGATGGAGACCCTAGGTAATACTGAGGTAGAGGAGAGAAGATGGAGACCCTAGGTAATACTGAGGTACAGGAGAGAAGATGGAGACCCTAGGTAATACTGAGGTAGAAGAGAGAAGATGGAGACCCTAGGTAATATTGTGGTAGAGGAGGGAAGATGGAGACCCTAGGTAATACTGAGGTACAGGAGAGATGGAGACCCTAGGTAATACTGAGGTAGAGGAGAGAAGATGGAGACCCTAGGTAATACTGAGGTACAGGAGAGAAGATGGAGACCCTAGGTAATACTGAGGTACAGGAGAGAAGATGGAGACCCTAGGTAATACTGAGGTACAGGAGAGAAGATGGAGACCCTAGGTAATACTGAGGTAGAGGAGAGAAGATGGAGACCCTAGGTAATACTGAGGTACAGGAGAGAAGATGGAGACCCTAGGTAATACTGAGGTAGAGGAGAGAAGATGGAGACCCTAGGTAATACTGAGGTACAGGAGAGAAGATGGAGACCCTAGGTAATACTGAGGTAGAGGACAGAAGATGGAGACCCTAGGTAATACTGAGGTACAGGAGGGAAGATGGAGACCCTAGGTAATACTGAGGTAGAGGACAGAAGATGGAGACCCTAGGTAATACTGAGGTAGAGGACAGAAGATGGAGACCCTAGGAAATACTGAGGTACAGGAGAGAAGATGGAGACCCTAGGTAATACTGAGGTACAGGAGAGAAGATGGAGACCCTAGGTAATACTGAGGTAGAGGAGAGAAGATGGAGACCCTAGGTAATACTGAGGTACAGGAGAGAAGATGGAGACCCTAGGTAATACTGAGGTACAGGAGAGAAGATGGAGACCCTAGGTAATACTGAGGTAGAGGAGAGAAGATGGAGACCCTAGGAAATACTGAGGTACAGGGGAGAAGATGGAGACCCTAGGTTATACTGAGGTAGAGGAGGGAAGATGGAGACCGTAGGTAATACTGAGGTACAGGAGGGAAGATGGAGACCCTAGGTAATACTGAGGTAGAGGAGGGAAGATGGAGACCCTAGGTAATACTGAGGTACAGGAGAGAAGATGGAGACCCTAGGTAATACTGAGGTACAGGAGAGATGGAGTCCCTAGGTAATAGTGAGGTACAGGAGAGAAGATGGAGACCCTAGGTAATACTGAGGTACAGGAGGGAAGATGGAGACCCTAGGTAATACTGAGGTACAGGAGAGAAGATGGAGACCCTAGGTAATACTGAGGTAGAGGAGAGAAGATGGAGACCCTAGGTAATATTGAGGTAGAGGAGGGAAGATGGAGACCCTAGGTAATACTGAGGTACAGGAGAGATGGAGACCCTAGGTAATACTGAGGTAGAGGAGAGAAGATGGAGACCCTAGGTAATACTGAGGTACAGGAGAGAAGATGGAGACCCTAGGTAATACTGAGGTACAGGAGAGAAGATGGAGACCCTAGGTAATACTGAGGTACAGGAGAGAAGATGGAGACCCTAGGTAATACTGAGGTAGAGGAGAGAAGATGGAGACCCTAGGTAATACTGAGGTACAGGAGAGAAGATGGAGACCCTAGGTAATACTGAGGTACAGGAGAGAAGATGGAGACCCTAGGTAATACTGAGGTACAGGAGAGAAGATGGAGACCCTAGGTAATACTGAGGTAGAGGAGAGAAGATGGAGACCCTAGGTAATACTGAGGTAGAGGAGGGAAGATGGAGACCCTAGGTAATACTGAGGTAGAGGAGAGAAGATGGAGACCCTAGGTAATACTGAGGTACAGGAGGGAAGATGGAGACCCTAGGTAATACTGAGGTACAGGAGAGAAGATGGAGACCCTAGGTAATACTGAGGTAGAGGAGAGAAGATGGAGACCCTAGGTAATACTGAGGTACAGGAGAGAAGATGGAGACCCTAGGTAATACTGAGGTAGAGGAGAGAAGATGGAGACCCTAGGTAATACTGAGGTACAGGAGGGAAGATGGAGACCCTAGGTAATACTGAGGTACAGGAGAGAAGATGGAGACCCTAGGTAATACTGAGGTAGAGGAGAGAAGATGGAGACCCTAGGTAATACTGAGGTACAGGAGAGAAGATGGAGACCCTAGGTAATACTGAGGTACAGGAGAGATGGAGACCCTAGGTAATACTGAGGTACAGGAGAGATGGAGACCCTAGGTAATACTGAGGTACAGGAGAGATGGAGACCCTAGGTAATACTGAGGTAGAGGAGAGAAGATGGAGACCCTAGGTAATACTGAGGTACAGGAGAGAAGATGGAGACCCTAGGTAATACTGAGGTACAGGAGAGAAGATGGAGACCCTAGGTAATACTGAGGTACAGGAGAGAAGATGGAGACCCTAGGTAATACTGAGGTACAGGAGAGAAGATGGAGACCCTAGGTAATACTGAGGTACAGGAGAGAAGATGGAGACCCTAGGTAATACTGAGGTACAGGAGAGAAGATGGAGACCCTAGGTAATACTGAGGTAGAGGAGAGAAGATGGAGACCCTAGGTAATACTGAGGTACAGGAGAGAAGATGGAGACCCTAGGTAATACTGAGGTACAGGAGAGAAGATGGAGACCCTAGGTAATACTGAGGTACAGGAGAGAAGATGGAGACCCTAGGTAATACTGAGGTACAGGAGAGAAGATGGAGACCCTAGGTAATACTGAGGTAGAGGAGGGAAGATGGAGACCCTAGGTAATACTGAGGTAGAGGACAGAAGATGGAGACCCTAGGTAATACTGAGGTAGAGGACAGAAGATGGAGACCCTAGGTAATACTGAGGTACAGGAGAGAAGATGGAGACCCTAGGTAATACTGAGGTAGAGGAGAGAAGATGGAGACCCTAGGAAATACTGAGGTACAGGGGAGAAGATGGAGACCCTAGGTTATACTGAGGTAGAGGAGGGAAGATGGAGACCGTAGGTAATACTGAGGTACAGGAGGGAAGATGGAGACCCTAGGTAATACTGAGGTAGAGGAGGGAAGATGGAGACCCTTGGTAATACTGAGATACAGGAGAGATGGAGACCCTAGGTAATACTGAGGTACAGGAGAGATGGAGTCCCTAGGTAATAGTGAGGTACAGGAGAGAAGATGGAGACCCTAGGTAATACTGAGGTACAGGAGGGAAGATGGAGACCCTAGGTAATACTGATGTACAGGAGAGAAGATGGAGACCCTAGGTAATACTGAGGTAGAGGAGAGAAGATGGAGACCCTAGGTAATACTGAGGTAGAGGAGAGAAAATGGAGACCCTAGGTAATATTGTGGTAGAGGAGGGAAGATGGAGACCCTAGGTAATACTGAGGTACAGGAGAGATGGAGACCCTAGGTAATACTGAGGTAGAGGAGAGAAGATGGAGACCCTAGGTAATATTGTGGTAGAGGAGGGAAGATGGAGACCCTAGGTAATACTGAGGTACAGGAGAGATGGAGACCCTAGGTAATACTGAGGTAGAGGAGAGAAGATGGAGACCCTAGGTAATACTGAGGTACAGGAGAGAAGATGGAGACCCTAGGTAATACTGAGGTACAGGAGAGAAGATGGAGACCCTAGGTAATACTGAGGTACAGGAGAGAAGATGGAGACCCTAGGTAATACTGAGGTAGAGGAGAGAAGATGGAGACCCTAGGTAATACTGAGGTAGAGGAGAGAAGATGGAGACCCTAGGTAATACTGAGGTACAGGAGAGAAGATGGAGACCCTAGGTAATACTGAGGTAGAGGAGGGAAGATGGAGACCCTAGGTAATACTGAGGTAGAGGAGGGAAGATGGAGACCCTAGGTAATACTGAGGTACAGGAGGGAAGATGGAGACCCTAGGTAATACTGAGGTAGAGGAGGGAAGATGGAGACCCTAGGAAATACTGAGGTACAGGAGAGAAGATGGAGACCCTAGGTAATACTGAGGTACAGGAGAGATGGAGACCCTAGGTAATACTGAGGTACAGGAGAGAAGATGGAGACCCTAGGTAATACTGAGGTACAGGAGAGAAGATGGAGACCCTAGGTAATACTGAGGTACAGGAGAGAAGATGGAGACCCTAGGTAATACTGAGGAACAGGAGAGAAGATAGAGACCCTAGGTAATACTGAGGTACAGGAGAGAAGATGGAGACCCTAGGTAATACTGAGGTACAGGAGAGAAAATGGAGACCCTAGGTAATACTGAGGTACAGGAGAGAAGATGGAGACCCTAGGTAATACTGAGGTACAGGGGAGAAGATGGAGACCCTAGGTAATACTGAGGTACAGGAGAGAAGATGGAGACCCTAGGTAATACTGAGGTAGAGGAGGGAAGATGGAGACCCTAGGTAATACTGAGGTACAGGAGAGAAGATGGAGACCCTAGGTAATACTGAGGTACAGGAGAGAAGATGGAGACCCTAGGTAATACTGAGGTAGAGGAGAGAAGATGGAGACCCTAGGTAATACTGAGGTACAGGAGAGAAGATGGAGACCCTAGGTAATACTGAGGTACAGGAGAGATGGAGACCCTAGGTAATACTGAGGTAGAGGAGAGAAGATGGAGACCCTAGGTAATACTGAGGTACAGGAGAGAAGATGGAGACCCTAGGTAATACTGAGGTACATGAGGGAAGATGGAGACCCTAGGTAATACTGAGGTAGAGGAGAGAAGATGGAGACCCTAGGTAATACTGAGGTAGAGGAGAGAAGATGGAGACCCTAGGTAATACTGAGGTAGAGGAGAGAAGATGGAGACCCTAGGTAATACTGAGGTAGAGGAGAGAAGATGGAGACCCTAGGTAATACTGAGGAATAGGAGAGAAGATGGAGACCCTAGGTAATACTGAGGTACAGGAGAGAAGATGGAGACCCTAGGTAATACTGAGGTACAGGAGGGAAGATGGAGGCCCTAGGTAATACTGAGGTACAGGAGGGAAGATGGAGACCCTAGGTAATACTGAGGTAGAGGAGAGAAGATGGAGACCCTAGGTAATACTGAGGTACAGGAGAGAAGATGGAGACCCTAGGTAATACTGAGGTACAGGAGAGAAGATGGAGACCCTAGGTAATACTGAGGTACAGGAGAGAAGATGGAGACCCTAGGTAATACTGAGGTACAGGAGAGATGGAGACCCTAGGCAATACTGAGGTACAGGAGAGAAGATGGAGACCCTAGGTAATACTGAGGTACAGGAGAGAAGATGGAGACCCTAGGTAATACTGAGGTACAGGAGAGAAGATGGAGACCCTAGGTAATACTGAGGTAGAGGAGGGAAAATGGAGACCCTAGGTAATACTAAGGTAGAGGAGAGAAGATGGAGACCCTAGGTAATACTGAGGTACAGGAGAGAAGATGGAGACCCTAGGTAATACTGAGGTACAGGAGAGATGGAGACCCTAGGCAATACTGAGGTACAGGAGAGAAGATGGAGACCCTAGGTAATACTGAGGTACAGGAGAGAAGATGGAGACCCTAGGTAATACTGAGGTACAGGAGAGAAGATGGAGACCCTAGGTAATACTGAGGTACAGGAGGGAAGATGGAGACCCTAGGTAATACTGAGGTACAGGAGAGAAGATGGAGACCCTAGGTAATACTGAGGTACAGGAGGGAAGATGGAGACCCTAGGTAATACTGAGGTACAGGAGAGAAGATGGAGACCCTAGGTAATACTGAGGTAGAGGAGAGAAGATGGAAACCCTAGGTAATACTGAGGTAGAGGAGGGAAGATGGAAACCCTAGGTAATACTGAGGTACAGGAGAGATGGAGACCCTAGGTAATACTGAGGTAGAGGAGGGAAGATGGAGACCCTAGGTAATACTGAGGTAGAGGAGAGAAGATGGAAACCCTAGGTAATACTGAGGTAGAGGAGGGAAGATGGAAACCCTAGGTAATACTGAGGTACAGGAGAGATGGAGACCCTAGGTAATACTGAGGTACAGGAGAGAAGTTGGAGACCCTAGGTAATACTGAGGTACAGGAGGGAAGATGGAGACCCTAGGTAATACTGAGGTAGAGGAGAGAAGATGGAGACCCTACGTAATACTGAGGTAGAGGAGAGAAGATGGAGACCCTAGGTAATACTGAGGTACAGGAGAGAAGATGGAGACCCTAGGTAATACTGAGGTACAGGAGAGAAGATGGAGACCCTAGGTAATACTGAGGTAGAGGACAGAAGATGGAGACCCTAGGTAATACTGAGGTAGAGGACAGAAGATGGAGACCCTAGGAAATACTGAGGTACAGGAGAGAAGATGGAGACCCTAGGTAATACTGAGGTAGAGGACAGAAGATGGAGACCCTAGGTAATACTGAGGTAGAGGACAGAAGATGGAGACCCTAGGAAATACTGAGGTACAGGAGAGAAGATGGAGACCCTAGGTAATACTGAGGTAGAGGAGAGAAGATGGAGACCCTAGGTAATACTGAGGTAGAGGACAGAAGATGGAGACCCTAGGTAATACTGAGGTAGAGGACAGAAGATGGAGACCCTAGGAAATACTGAGGTACAGGAGAGAAGATGGAGACCCTAGGTAATACTGAGGTAGAGGAGAGAAGATGGAGACCCTAGGTAATACTGAGGTACAGGAGAGAAGATGGAGACCCTAGGTAATACTGAGGTACAGGAGAGATGGAGACCCAAGGTAATACTGAGGTACAGGAGAGATGGAGACCCTAGGTAATACTGAGGTACAGGAGAGAAGATGGAGACCCTAGGTAATACTGAGGTACAGGAGGGAAGATGGAGACCCTAGGTAATACTGAGGTAGAGGAGAGAAGATGGAGACCCTACGTAATACTGAGGTAGAGGAGAGAAGATGGAGACCCTAGGTAATACTGAGGTACAGGAGAGAAGATGGAGACCCTAGGTAATACTGAGGTACAGGAGAGAAGATGGAGACCCTAGGTAATACTGAGGTAGAGGAGAGAAGATGGAGACCCTAGGTAATACTGAGGTACAGGAGAGAAGATGGAGACCCTAGGTAATACTGAGGTACAGGAGGGAAGATGGAGACCCTAGGTAATACTGAGGTAGAGGACAGAAGATGGAGACCCTAGGTAATACTGAGGTACAGGAGGGAAGATGGAGACCCTAGGTAATACTGAGGTAGAGGACAGAAGATGGAGACCCTAGGTAATACTGAGGTAGAGGACAGAAGATGGAGACCCTAGGAAATACTGAGGTACAGGAGAGAAGATGGAGACCCTAGGTAATACTGAGGTAGAGGAGAGAAGATGGAGACCCTAGGAAATACTGAGGTAGAGGAGGGAAGATGGAGACCCTAGGTAATACTGAAGTAGAGGACAGAAGATGGAGACCCTAGGTAATACTGAGGTACAGGAGAGAAGATGGAGACCCTAGGTAATACTGAGGTACAGGAGAGAAGATGGAGACCCTAGGTAATACTGAGGTAGAGGAGAGAAGATGGAGACCCTAGGAAATACTGAGGTACAGGGGAGAAGATGGAGACCCTAGGTAATACTGAGGTAGAGGAGGGAAGATGGAGACCGTAGGTAATACTGAGGTACAGGAGGGAAGATGGAGACCCTAGGTAATACTGAGGTAGAGGAGGGAAGATGGAGACCCTAGGTAATACTGAGGTACAGGAGGAAGATGGAGACCCTAGGTAATACTGAGGTAGAGGAGGGAAGATGGAGACCCTAGGTAATACTGAGGTACAGGAGAGAAGATGGAGACCCTAGGTAATACTGAGGTACAGGAGAGATGGAGTCCCTAGGTAATAGTGAGGTACAGGAGAGAAGATGGAGACCCTAGGTAATACTGAGGTAGAGGAGAGAAGATGGAGACCCTAGGTAATATTGAGGTAGAGGAGGGAAGATGGAGACCCTAGGTAATACTGAGGTACAGGAGAGATGGAGACCCTAGGTAATACTGAGGTAGAGGAGAGAAGATGGAGACCCTAGGTAACACTGAGGTACAGGAGAGAAGATGGAGACCCTAGGTAATACTGAGGTACAGGAGAGAAGATGGAGACCCTAGGTAATACTGAGGTACAGGAGAGAAGATGGAGACCCTAGGTAATACTGAGGTAGAGGAGAGAAGATGGAGACCCTAGGTAATACTGAGGTACAGGAGAGAAGATGGAGACCCTAGGTAATACTGAGGTACAGGAGAGAAGATGGAGACCCTAGGTAATACTGAGGTACAGGAGAGAAGATGGAGACCCTAGGTAATACTGAGGTAGAGGAGAGAAGATGGAGACCCTAGGTAATACTGAGGTAGAGGAGGGAAGATGGAGACCCTAGGTAATACTGAGGTACAGGAGAGAAGATGGAGACCCTAGGTAATACTGAGGTACAGGAGAGATGGAGACCCGAGGTAATACTGAGGTACAGGAGAGATGGAGACCCTAGGTAATACTGAGGTACAGGAGAGAAGATGGAGAACCTAGGTAATACTGAGGTACAGGAGAGAAGATGGAGACCCTAGGTAATACTGAGGTACAGGAGAGAAGATGGAGACCCTAGGTAATACTGAGGTAGAGGAGGGAAGATGGAGACCCTAGGTAATACTGAGGTAGAGGACAGAAGATGGAGACCCTAGGTAATACTGAGGTAGAGGACAGAAGATGGAGACCCTAGGTAATACTGAGGTACAGGAGGGAAGATGGAGACCCTAGGTAATACTGAGGTAGAGGAGAGAAGATGGAGACCCTACGTAATACTGAGGTAGAGGAGAGAAGATGGAGACCCTAGGTAATACTGAGGTACAGGAGAGAAGATGGAGACCCTAGGTAATACTGAGGTACAGGAGAGAAGATGGAGACCCTAGGTAATACTGAGGTAGAGGAGAGAAGATGGAGACCCTAGGTAATACTGAGGTACAGGAGAGAAGATGGAGACCCTAGGTAATACTGAGGTACAGGAGGGAAGATGGAGACCCTAGGTAATACTGAGGTAGAGGACAGAAGATGGAGACCCTAGGTAATACTGAGGTACAGGAGGGAAGATGGAGACCCTAGGTAATACTGAGGTAGAGGACAGAAGATGGAGACCCTAGGTAATACTGAGGTAGAGGACAGAAGATGGAGACCCTAGGAAATACTGAGGTACAGGAGAGAAGATGGAGACCCTAGGTAATACTGAGGTAGAGGAGAGAAGATGGAGACCCTAGGAAATACTGAGGTAGAGGAGGGAAGATGGAGACCCTAGGTAATACTGAAGTAGAGGACAGAAGATGGAGACCCTAGGTAATACTGAGGTACAGGAGAGAAGATGGAGACCCTAGGTAATACTGAGGTACAGGAGAGAAGATGGAGACCCTAGGTAATACTGAGGTAGAGGAGAGAAGATGGAGACCCTAGGAAATACTGAGGTACAGGGGAGAAGATGGAGACCCTAGGTAATACTGAGGTAGAGGAGGGAAGATGGAGACCGTAGGTAATACTGAGGTACAGGAGGGAAGATGGAGACCCTAGGTAATACTGAGGTAGAGGAGGGAAGATGGAGACCCTAGGTAATACTGAGGTACAGGAGGGAAGATGGAGACCCTAGGTAATACTGAGGTAGAGGAGGGAAGATGGAGACCCTAGGTAATACTGAGGTACAGGAGAGAAGATGGAGACCCTAGGTAATACTGAGGTACAGGAGAGATGGAGTCCCTAGGTAATAGTGAGGTACAGGAGAGAAGATGGAGACCCTAGGTAATACTGAGGTACAGGAGGGAAGATGGAGACCCTAGGTAATACTGAGGTACAGGAGAGAAGATGGAGACCCTAGGTAATACTGAGGTAGAGGAGAGAAGATGGAGACCCTAGGTAATACTGAGGTACAGGAGAGAAGATGGAGACCCTAGGTAATATTGAGGTAGAGGAGGGAAGATGGAGACCCTAGGTAATACTGAGGTACAGGAGAGATGGAGACCCTAGGTAATACTGAGGTAGAGGAGGGAAGATGGAGACCCTAGGTAATACTGAGGTAGAGGAGGGAAGATGGAGACCCTAGGTAATACTGAGGTAAAGGAGAGAAGATGGAGACCCTAGGTAATATTGAGGTAGAGGAGGGAAGATGGAGACCCTAGGTAATACTGAGGTAGAGGAGAGAAGATGGAGACCCTAGGTAATATTGAGGTAGAGGAGGGAAGATGGAGACCCTAGGTAATACTGAGGTACAGGAGAGATGGAGACCCTAGGTAATACTGAGGTAGAGGAGAGAAGATGGAGACCCTAGGTAACACTGAGGTACAGGAGAGAAGATGGAGACCCTAGGTAATACTGAGGTACAGGAGAGAAGATGGAGACCCTAGGTAATACTGAGGTACAGGAGAGAAGATGGAGACCCTAGGTAATACTGAGGTAGAGGAGAGAAGATGGAGACCCTAGGTAATACTGAGGTACAGGAGAGAAGATGGAGACCCTAGGTAATACTGAGGTACAGGAGAGAAGATGGAGACCCTAGGTAATACTGAGGTACAGGAGAGAAGATGGAGACCCTAGGTAATACTGAGGTAGAGGAGAGAAGATGGAGACCCTAGGTAATACTGAGGTAGAGGAGGGAAGATGGAGACCCTAGGTAATACTGAGGTACAGGAGAGAAGATGGAGACCCTAGGTAATACTGAGGTACAGGAGAGATGGAGACCCGAGGTAATACTGAGGTACAGGAGAGATGGAGACCCTAGGTAATACTGAGGTACAGGAGAGAAGATGGAGACCCTAGGTAATACTGAGGTACAGGAGAGAAGATGGAGACCCTAGGTAATACTGAGGTACAGGAGAGAAGATGGAGACCCTAGGTAATACTGAGGTAGAGGAGGGAAGATGGAGACCCTAGGTAATACTGAGGTAGAGGACAGAAGATGGAGACCCTAGGTAATACTGAGGTAGAGGACAGAAGATGGAGACCCTAGGTAATACTGAGGTACAGGAGAGAAGATGGAGACCCTAGGTAATACTGAGGTAGAGGAGAGAAGATGGAGACCCTAGGAAATACTGAGGTACAGGGGAGAAGATGGAGACCCTAGGTTATACTGAGGTAGAGGAGGGAAGATGGAGACCGTAGGTAATACTGAGGTACAGGAGGGAAGATGGAGACCCTAGGTAATACTGAGGTAGAGGAGAGAAGATGGAGACCCTAGGTAATACTGAGGTAGAGGAGGGAAGATGGAGACCCTAGGTAATACTGAGGTAGAGGAGGGAAGATGGAGACCCTAGGTAATACTGAGGTACAGGAGAGAAGATGGAGACCCTTGGTAATACTGAGGTACAGGAGAGATGGAGTCCCTAGGTAATAGTGAGGTACAGGAGAGAAGATGGAGACCCTAGGTAATACTGAGGTAGAGGAGGGAAGATGGAGACCCTAGGTAATACTGAGGTACAGGAGAGATGGAGACCCTAGGTAATACTGAGGTAGAGGAGGGAAGATGGAGACCCTAGGTAATACTGAGGTACAGGAGAGAAGATGGAGACCCTAGGTAATACTGAGGTACAGGAGGGAAGATGGAGACCCTAGGTAATACTGATGTACAGGAGAGAAGATGGAGACCCTAGGTAATACTGAGGTAGAGGAGAGAAGATGGAGACCCTAGGTAATACTGATGTACAGGAGAGAAGATGGAGACCCTAGGTAATACTGATGTACAGGAGAGAAGATGGAGACCCTAGGTAATACTGATGTACAGGAGAGAAGATGGAGACCCTAGGTAATACTGATGTACAGGAGAGAAGATGGAGACCCTAGGTAATACTGAGGTAGAGGAGAGAAAATGGAGACCCTAGGTAATATTGTGGTAGAGGAGGGAAGATGGAGACCCTAGGTAATACTGAGGTACAGGAGAGATGGAGACCCTAGGTAATACTGAGGTAGAGGAGAGAAGATGGAGACCCTAGGTAATACTGAGGTACAGGAGAGAAGATGGAGACCCTAGGTAATACTGAGGTAGAGGAGAGAAGATGGAGACCCTAGGTAATATTGTGGTAGAGGAGGGAAGATGGAGACCCTAGGTAATACTGAGGTACAGGAGAGATGGAGACCCTAGGTAATACTGAGGTAGAGGAGAGAAGATGGAGACCCTAGGTAATACTGAGGTACAGGAGAGAAGATGGAGACCCTAGGTAATACTGAGGTACAGGAGAGAAGATGGAGACCCTAGGTAATACTGAGGTACAGGAGAGAAGATGGAGACCCTAGGTAATACTGAGGTAGAGGAGAGAAGATGGAGACCCTAGGTAATACTGAGGTACAGGAGAGAAGATGGAGACCCTAGGTAATACTGAGGTACAGGAGAGAAGATGGAGACCCTAGGTAATACTGAGGTAGAGGAGAGAAGATGGAGACCCTAGGTAATACTGAGGTAGAGGAGAGAAGATGGAGACCCTAGGTAATACTGAGGTACAGGAGAGAAGATGGAGACCCTAGGTAATACTGAGGTAGAGGAGGGAAGATGGAGACCCTAGGTAATACTGAGGTAGAGGAGGGAAGATGGAGACCCTAGGAAATACTGAGGTACAGGAGAGAAGATGGAGACCCTAGGTAATACTGAGGGACAGGAGAGAAGATGGAGACCCTAGGTAATACTGAGGTACAGGAGAGAAGATGGAGACCCTAGGTAATACTGAGGTACAGGAGAGAAAATGGAGACCCTAGGTAATACTGAGGTACAGGAGAGAAGATGGAGACCCTAGGTAATACTGAGGTACAGGGGAGAAGATGGAGACCCTAGGTAATACTGAGGTACAGGAGAGAAGATGGAGACCCTAGGTAATACTGAGGTAGAGGAGGGAAGATGGAGACCCTAGGTAATACTGAGGTACAGGAGAGAAGATGGAGACCCTAGGTAATACTGAGGTAGAGGAGAGAAGATGGAGACCCTAGGTAATACTGAGGTACAGGAGAGAAGATGGAGACCCTAGGTAATACTGAGGTACAGGAGGGAAGAGGGAGACCCTAGGTAATACTGAGGTACAGGAGAGATGGAGACCCTAGGTAATACTGAGGTAGAGGAGAGAAGATGGAGACCCTAGGTAATACTGAGGTACAGGAGAGAAGATGGAGACCCTAGGTAATACTGAGGTACATGAGGAAGATGGAGACCCTAGGTAATACTGAGGTAGAGGAGAGAAGATGGATACCCTAGGTAATACTGAGGTAGAGGAGAGAAGATGGAGACCCTAGGTAATACTGAGGTAGAGGAGAGAAGATGGAGACCCTAGGTAATACTGAGGTAGAGGAGAGAAGATGGAGACCCTAGGTAATACTGAGGAATAGGAGAGAAGATGGAGACCCTAGGTAATACTGAGGTACAGGAGAGAAGATGGAGACCCTAGGTAATACTGAGGTACAGGAGGGAAGATGGAGGCCCTAGGTAATACTGAGGTACAGGAGGGAAGATGGAGACCCTAGGTAATACTGAGGTAGAGGAGAGAAGATGGAGACCCTAGGTAATACTGAGGTACAGGAGAGAAGATGGAGACCCTAGGTAATACTGAGGTACAGGAGAGAAGATGGAGACCCTAGGTAATACTGAGGTACAGGAGAGAAGATGGAGACCCTAGGTAATACTGAGGTAGAGGAGGGAAAATGGAGACCCTAGGTAATACTAGGTAGAGGAGAGAAGATGGAGACCCCTAGGTAATACTGAGGTACAGGAGAGAAGATGGAGACCCTAGGTAATACTGAGGTACAGGAGAGAGATGGAGACCCTAGGCAATACTGAGGTACAGGAGAGAAGATGGAGACCCTAGGTAAACTGAGGTAGAGGAGAGAAGATGGAGACCCTAGGTAATACTGAGGTACAGGAGGGAAGATGGAGACCCTAGGTAATACTGAGGTACAGGAGAGAAGATGGAGACCCTAGGTAATACTGAGGTAGAGGAGAGAAGATGGAGACCCTAGGTAATACTGAGGTACAGGAGAGAAGATGGAGACCCTAGGTAATACTGAGGTACAGGAGAGATGGAGACCCTAGGTAATACTGAGGTACAGGAGAGATGGAGACCCTAGGTAATACTGAGGTACAGGAGAGATGGAGACCCTAGGTAATACTGAGGTAGAGGAGAGAAGATGGAGACCCTAGGTAATACTGAGGTACAGGAGAGAAGATGGAGACCCTAGGTAATACTGAGGTACAGGAGAGAAGATGGAGACCCTAGGTAATACTGAGGTACAGGAGAGAAGATGGAGACCCTAGGTAATACTGAGGTACAGGAGAGAAGATGGAGACCCTAGGTAATACTGAGGTACAGGAGAGAAGATGGAGACCCTAGGTAATACTGAGGTACAGGAGAGAAGATGGAGACCCTAGGTAATACTGAGGTAGAGGAGAGAAGATGGAGACCCTAGGTAATACTGAGGTACAGGAGAGAAGATGGAGACCCTAGGTAATACTGAGGTACAGGAGAGAAGATGGAGACCCTAGGTAATACTGAGGTACAGGAGAGAAGATGGAGACCCTAGGTAATACTGAGGTACAGGAGAGAAGATGGAGACCCTAGGTAATACTGAGGTAGAGGAGGGAAGATGGAGACCCTAGGTAATACTGAGGTAGAGGACAGAAGATGGAGACCCTAGGTAATACTGAGGTAGAGGACAGAAGATGGAGACCCTAGGTAATACTGAGGTACAGGAGAGAAGATGGAGACCCTAGGTAATACTGAGGTAGAGGAGAGAAGATGGAGACCCTAGGAAATACTGAGGTACAGGGGAGAAGATGGAGACCCTAGGTTATACTGAGGTAGAGGAGGGAAGATGGAGACCGTAGGTAATACTGAGGTACAGGAGGGAAGATGGAGACCCTAGGTAATACTGAGGTAGAGGAGGGAAGATGGAGACCCTTGGTAATACTGAGATACAGGAGAGATGGAGACCCTAGGTAATACTGAGGTACAGGAGAGATGGAGTCCCTAGGTAATAGTGAGGTACAGGAGAGAAGATGGAGACCCTAGGTAATACTGAGGTACAGGAGGGAAGATGGAGACCCTAGGTAATACTGATGTACAGGAGAGAAGATGGAGACCCTAGGTAATACTGAGGTAGAGGAGAGAAGATGGAGACCCTAGGTAATACTGAGGTAGAGGAGAGAAAATGGAGACCCTAGGTAATATTGTGGTAGAGGAGGGAAGATGGAGACCCTAGGTAATACTGAGGTACAGGAGAGATGGAGACCCTAGGTAATACTGAGGTAGAGGAGAGAAGATGGAGACCCTAGGTAATATTGTGGTAGAGGAGGGAAGATGGAGACCCTAGGTAATACTGAGGTACAGGAGAGATGGAGACCCTAGGTAATACTGAGGTAGAGGAGAGAAGATGGAGACCCTAGGTAATACTGAGGTACAGGAGAGAAGATGGAGACCCTAGGTAATACTGAGGTACAGGAGAGAAGATGGAGACCCTAGGTAATACTGAGGTACAGGAGAGAAGATGGAGACCCTAGGTAATACTGAGGTAGAGGAGAGAAGATGGAGACCCTAGGTAATACTGAGGTAGAGGAGAGAAGATGGAGACCCTAGGTAATACTGAGGTACAGGAGAGAAGATGGAGACCCTAGGTAATACTGAGGTAGAGGAGGGAAGATGGAGACCCTAGGTAATACTGAGGTAGAGGAGGGAAGATGGAGACCCTAGGTAATACTGAGGTACAGGAGGGAAGATGGAGACCCTAGGTAATACTGAGGTAGAGGAGGGAAGATGGAGACCCTAGGAAATACTGAGGTACAGGAGAGAAGATGGAGACCCTAGGTAATACTGAGGTACAGGAGAGATGGAGACCCTAGGTAATACTGAGGTACAGGAGAGAAGATGGAGACCCTAGGTAATACTGAGGTACAGGAGAGAAGATGGAGACCCTAGGTAATACTGAGGTACAGGAGAGAAGATGGAGACCCTAGGTAATACTGAGGAACAGGAGAGAAGATAGAGACCCTAGGTAATACTGAGGTACAGGAGAGAAGATGGAGACCCTAGGTAATACTGAGGTACAGGAGAGAAAATGGAGACCCTAGGTAATACTGAGGTACAGGAGAGAAGATGGAGACCCTAGGTAATACTGAGGTACAGGGGAGAAGATGGAGACCCTAGGTAATACTGAGGTACAGGAGAGAAGATGGAGACCCTAGGTAATACTGAGGTAGAGGAGGGAAGATGGAGACCCTAGGTAATACTGAGGTACAGGAGAGAAGATGGAGACCCTAGTAATACTGAGGTACAGGAGAGAAGATGGAGACCCTAGGTAATACTGAGGTAGAGGAGAGAAGATGGAGACCCTAGGTAATACTGAGGTACAGGAGAGAAGATGGAGACCCTAGGTAATACTGAGGTACAGGAGAGATGGAGACCCTAGGTAATACTGAGGTAGAGGAGAGAAGATGGAGACCCTAGGTAATACTGAGGTACAGGAGAGAAGATGGAGACCCTAGGTAATACTGAGGTACATGAGGGAAGATGGAGACCCTAGGTAATACTGAGGTAGAGGAGAGAAGATGGAGACCCTAGGTAATACTGAGGTAGAGGAGAGAAGATGGAGACCCTAGGTAATACTGAGGTAGAGGAGAGAAGATGGAGACCCTAGGTAATACTGAGGTAGAGGAGAGAAGATGGAGACCCTAGGTAATACTGAGGAATAGGAGAGAAGATGGAGACCCTAGGTAATACTGAGGTACAGGAGAGAAGATGGAGACCCTAGGTAATACTGAGGTACAGGAGGGAAGATGGAGGCCCTAGGTAATACTGAGGTACAGGAGGGAAGATGGAGACCCTAGGTAATACTGAGGTAGAGGAGAGAAGATGGAGACCCTAGGTAATACTGAGGTACAGGAGAGAAGATGGAGACCCTAGGTAATACTGAGGTACAGGAGAGAGATGGAGACCCTAGGTATACTGAGGTACAGGAGAGAAGATGGAGACCCTAGGTAATACTGAGGTACAGGAGAGATGGAGACCCTAGGCAATACTGAGGTACAGGAGAGAAGATGGAGACCCTAGGTAATACTGAGGTACAGGAGAGAAGATGGAGACCCTAGGTAATACTGAGGTACAGGAGAGAGATGGAGACCCTAGGTAATACTGAGGTAGAGGAGGGAAAATGGAGACCCTAGGTAATACTAAGGTAGAGGAGAGAAGATGGAGACCA